>NC_134403.1:248370645-248670645 GCF_038048845.1 Mixophyes fleayi | reverse complement strand
GGGGGTAGCTTGTTACTTCTGCCATTCTACTGTTTAGGCCTGTTTCCTTTCCACAAATCTGGGTGTGGGGTAAGGCATTCGGAAATGCAGATGTGGACTTAGGGGAAATACTTATTTTAAATAAACCATACTGTTTCTCTATTAGTTTTCAGGACCAAAATTGCAAAAGTTTGCACCGTGACATAGGTATGTATCAATATTCACGTGGAATTTTTCCTACATTGCTGTTGATCTTTTTATATGTAAACTTGGTACAAAACTACCAAGCTTGCAAAGTGTTTTCTCTATCCCTACCCTGTGTTTACAAGTTATAATTATTGGGGGCTGAATCTGCGTTTGAAGTTGTGATTTCTCAGTTTTCTGCAAATTCCCTTTGCAAAGAATAGGTGCATTTAAAAAGAAATTAAAAGAAATGTAGACTTCTAGCTTGCAAACTCATTCTCCAACCCTCAGTCACAAACCTCATATATTCAGATGCCACACAGCGAATCAACATGTACTGTATGTATTTATGTATATATTTATGTTTGTGACTTAAAGTCTTGATTTTAAGTAATGGTGTCAAGAACCATTAAATTTTTTGCCAATTGATGTTTGCACTGTATAACTGCACCAGAATAAGGTTGGTTGTGCATTGTCACAACTAGCCCCTCAAATCCTGTTTGAGAACACCAGTAGTAACCTCTATTATAGTATTTTCCTTGTAAACTCAGGCAAGGGAATTGAGTGCAGAAAGTAGGAGAATAAATGTATTCTGGAATCTAGGTTGCAACCCATTAGCCAGGTCACTAGCAAAAGCAACAACCAAAAGAGTAGTCAAGTGACAAGGTCAATTTACAAGTAGAAAGTTGAACATAGGTAGTCAGTAATAGTGTTGTGGAAAAAAAACGTATATAACAGTCTTGGTTTGTTTATCTAAAGACCTATTTGGCTGCAAATCACAGCATGTATGGATAAAAAGGGACAGCTGGTCCTGATAAACATCTGATCGGGATTTGTCACGTGCCAGTCGGGACAGACAGTAATTGCTTGGGGTTGGAGAGGCAGAATACAGGCAGGGGTCAGAATACAGGCAAACAACAGGAGGCTGGAAGGCACAATAATCCACGAAGAACAGGAGCCAGGAACAGGTAATCGTTGCTCTGACACTCAGCGAGTCTCAGAGTGAGATTTTTATACTGACAAGGATTCAAAATCCCCTGCCTCTGGGATGCGGTCATGTGACCATCGAACCCGGAAGTGCGGCATCCGGACGGAGCGGCGGAACAGGTAAGTCCGTGACAGTACCCCCTGCCCTAAAGGTGGACTCTGAACACCTAATAGGGTTTTAAGGGAAATTTCTTATGGAATAGTTTGAGTAGACGGGGAGCATGCAGATGAATGGCTCTTACCCAAGAGCGCCCCTCAGGGCCGTAACCCTTCCAATCCACCAAGAACTGTACGGCTCCTCGAGTCTTGCGAGAATCCAGAATAGTCTTAATCTCATATTCCACTTGATCTTGATCCACAACAGGGGGAGGATCTCTAGATGGAGTGGAGAATTTGTTGGTTACCATTGGTTTCAACAAAGAGACATGAAAGACATTTGGTATGCGTGGAGAGGAAGGCAGATTCTACTGGATTAATGACCTCAGAAATAGCGAATGGACCAATGAACTTGGGAGCAAACTTCAACTGGGAACTTTTAAACAAATGTTTTGAGTGGATTACCAAACCCTGTCACCGATAGAAAAACTTGGACTCGTTCTCCTCCTCTTGTCGTAGGATTCATTGGAACGAATAGTTGCTCTCTTTAAATTTATCTTGGTTTGTTCCCAAATGGAAGAGAAGTTATGAAACAAAGAGTCTGCAGCCTTAACTTCAGAAGATGCAATTTGTGAGAAGGTGGGTAGTTTAGGGTGGCAGCCATAAAGGACAAAAAAGGGAGAGTTAGAGATAGCCTCATGGAAATGATTGTTATGGGTGAAATCAGCCCATGGGAGAAGATCCACCCAATTATCTTGATTGCTTGAGATAAATATTCTTAAAAACTTCTCTAACTCCTGATTGGTTCTCTTAATAGACCCATTGGACTTGGGATGATATGCGGAGGAAAAATCAAGTTTAATTCCGGACTTATTGCAAAAGGACCTCCAAAATTTGGATATGAACTGGTATCCTCGATCAGATTACTACTACTAATCTTGATTAGCGCTGGCTTACCTGAGGTGCGGAGTCTAACAATCCCCCCGGTGTTCACCAAGAACCGCCACAAGGCGGGATGGGCTTCGCTGCCAGGAGTCGCAGGTCGCGGTCCTCAGGTTCCCCCAAGATATAGTGCAGCGGAGTAGGAGCAGAAAATGCGTAGTAAATCAGGCCGGATCGGTACACCGGAAGGAGAAGCAGGCATAATCAGAAGGCAAGCTCGGAGTCAATCAGGCCGGGTCAGTACACGGATCACAAGAATAGAGGAGTAGTCAGCAAGCCGGGTTAGTACACAGGGTTGGAGAGGCAGAATAGTGATACAGGTAGGGGTCAGAACACAGGCAAACAACAGGAGGCTGGAAGCCACAATAATCCACGAAGAACAGGAGCCAGGAACAGGTAATCGTTGCTCTGACACTCAGCGAGTCTCAGAGTGAGATTTTATACTGACGGGGATTCAAAATCCCCACCTCTGGGTTGCGGTCATGTGACCGCCGAACCTGGAAGTGCGGCATCCGGACGGAGCGGCGGAACAGGTAAGTCCGTGACATGATGTGAGTGAGTTCTCTGTACAGTGCTGCGGAATAAGTGGCGCAATATAAATAAATGGTAATAATAATAATATTTTGATTTGAATACATACATGTAGGTACATGTATGACCTGATCTGGCTGCCTAGCAGTTTGATTGAGTGGTCAGGACGACTAGTTTATTATCATCTTCAAATCGGGAACTGGCAGATGATCTTACACATGCACACCTAAAAATATAAGATATTTCTGAAAGTTTTAACTATCCCAAAATAATAAAAATTTCTTGTGTAAACTAACAAATATTCAGAGGTAACAGATGATTTGCAAAAATGTTAACAGTGGTCTGATCATTCATCCACCCTTGATATATATAATTATATACATTTTCTAAAATGTTACATGAAATTAAGTATAATTGAATATTGCAATATTTAAAAAAAAACAAATATATTTGCATTTTATTCTATTAATTGGATTGTTTTGATGCTTTTAATCTATGTATTTTGTAGAATTTTAGGTACTGATGGATAGTTGTGACAACAGTGACATCCACGGGCAAAATAAGCATGATTTGAAACAACAGTTAAACAGACTGTGGGGGAGATTTACTAAGGTGCTGTTTTATATACAATTTGTAAACCACAACACATCTCATGCAGTTTTCAGAGCTGAATCAACAGATTTACGATCCGGTGGTTTGGAGGCTGCAGACTCAAACCACATGCGATGTATGGTAGATTGCAAAGTCCCAAACCATTGATTATCACAAATCACATGCTGTTTACAGCAAACCACAAGTTTTCAGCCTAAATGTATAAGTGTTTGAAATATACCTTTTTACTGTGTGGATTTTAATTTTCTCTGGAAACGTGCAGAATTATGACCTTACAACATCTATAAAAGTATTGGCACTTCCTCATTATCTTTGATAGGGGCCAGAACAAAGATGGTATAGGAGAGGAGAAGCTTGTTGCATAGGACTTTTAAAAGTGCTTGTTAAATAGTGATTTCTGAAAGCTGTCGTGTGTTTTTTGTATTCTAGTTGCCTATTTGTTATTATTTCTGTTTACTGTATTTTTTAGTTTAACTTTCTGTGTTATTTGTGTGTGTGTAGCTTGTTCTGTGTTTCTGTTTTTGCATGTCTTGTATTGGAGGAGGCAATAGAGAGGAAGGAAAGGGGGTGCTGGCAGTAAGAGTCCGAAGGCAGAAGATAAGGAAGCAGACCAGGAAGTGGCAGAGAAGGAGCAGTGGGCGATTACAATGGACAGGTGGCCACAATATTCAGTTCTTCAACGATGAGAACTGAGTTCTCATTAGTAACATTGTACAGTGTTATGACCAGGTTTAAAGTATGGCCTTATGCCTTACTGCATAATGGGCCTTGTGCCCTCTAGACTCCTTACTAAACTAAGGGCCTTGTGCCCTCTAGACTCCCTAAAAAACTAAGGGCCTTGTGCCCTATTAAACTAAGGTGGAGGAGGGTGCGCCCATCAAGGCTCTGGGCATTAATTACCTAATCAAGCCCTCCTGGTGCAGGGCCTTGTGTCCACTGTTAGCCCATGGGCCTAGTGACTAACGGGCCTTGTGCCCAACCTACTGGCAGGAATTATACTTACCTGCTCCGCGCAGTACACCAGCCTTGGGCAACGGGTCCCTCGCAGCCGTCTTCTTTGTTTCATCCCGATTGTAATGCTGCGGGCAGAGTAGCCCTTTAGCCCTGACAAGGGCTCTCTGTCTCTGGTGTCTTCTTTCTTCTTTCTCTTTAGCGCGGCATCTTCTTTCTTCTTTCTCTTGAGGGCGCTTCTCTCCTCTTCTTTCCAGCGTCTTCTTTTTTCTTCCAGTGCTGGTTTTCCCCTGACATCTGTTCTCCTCTGTCTTCACCAACAAACTGTCAAGATGGTGGTTCTTGTTTCAATACAGGAGGCTCTTTAAAACACATTGTTGCCCACTGGAAGAAGAGATATTCAGTAAAAAAAGAGGAGTGTGAAAAAAAACCTGGCTGAGAAATGAAAGGCAGTGACAAGAGATGGGCCTACCCTGGATGCCAAATACATATCGTATGAGGAAAACCTGAGGTGTATCATGTCATTGGAGCCCTTTGAAATTGTCAATGTCCATGATAATGATAAGACCTTCAGCATAACAACAGGCAGGTGAGTATACTTATGATCTTATGATCTTATGTATAAATGTGTGTATATTTTTTATTACAAAAGCAATTTCACCAAAATGTGACCAAAAATTAAATAGTTACACATATGCTTCCATATAATGGACCATCATGCTGTAGGCACTAGGGCTCTTCTGACCCCTAAAGTGTGTAAAAAAAGAAACAAAAAGTGTAAAACATTATTTTACTTTGTAGAACTACAAGTCCCAGTCAGTCTGGGCTGTCATTAACAGTCTGGGCATGCTGGTGCTTGTAGAACTACAAGTGCCAGCATGCCCTGACACCCAGGGCCTGCTTAGCCATGTAGTCCCATAAAGTAAAATTTAAATAAACCCGACCCCTCTTTTAAACCATATTAGTGTATTAAAAAAACAAAAACCTAACCTAAAGTGCAAATAGATGACACTCCTCATTGACACCACATAATTTTACTAAAAATAATAAAACCCCATATACTTGAGCCCATTCCAAAAAAAACCAGAATATTCCTTCCAAGGTCCTATAGATGTTTCCATTAAAAAAAGCAAAACTATATTCCAAATGTGATTAATAAAATTATTTTTTTCTTACTTGAAGCCCAAATAAACCACAGGATCCGACTTGGCAAAATAAAAACCCAAATATGCTGTCATGGAAAACCCGCTAGCATATAAATAGACCCTGCGTCTGTTAATAATTCAGTCTGCGCAGGTTGATATTCCATAGACGATCATAGTTAACGTTGTTCTGTATATAGATTTTTTTATTTTGCCAAGCTGGATTCTGTGGATTATTTGGGGTTTAGGCTCAATTTAGACTAGCCACAGACCTGGTGCAAGAGATACGGCAAAAAGTCGGGTTACTCTGATGGCCAAGAGCTTGATTTGGACGTGACTGTGTATGCTCGAGTTTGGCATGTCCCTACTGTACATTGGCTATGGCAACACGCCTATTCCCCGCCCAGGACACTGCCCAATGTAGTAGGCTGTAGTAACTGTCCCTTGCGCTCACCAGCACATGAAACGGGGCTGCCGGTTCTGGGCATTCGCAGAGTGAATTAGCATTTAATACTCTCAAAATCAACAGATACGTGCCTTGATGAATCAAGCCCATGATGTTTTCATCACGGACCTCCTGCACACTGAGAGAGTGTAATTATGGTGATTGATATTTATCTCTGCTCTCAGGTAAGGCGATCTCACATCAACATGTGTGTAATCTATAGCTCCCAAGACAGTCCTAAGATTTTGTACAAAGCTAACTTTAACTCATTGCCAATTGTGCCTCCTTGGGACAATGGCATGATTTGGCTAGGACAACTTTTTTAGTGCACTTTAGAAAAGTGCCTTGAAAATGCACCTTCCACTTGTGAGAACATAGATTTAAGTGATTCTGTGGAAAATGTAGCTGTATATGGTGCTATGCCATACAGTCACTTCTCCTTCCGCCTTCACTGAAACTCTATTAAATTCCATTCACTAATGTTTTCCATACCGTCACTTCTTAATTTGCCCTTTGACCACTGCATGCTAGAAATTGCATTGGAGCATGCAATGAAAGGCTCCAAATCGGCCCTCACCTGCTCATAAATATTGAAAAGGTTCCTATGGTTCAGCCAAAACATTTGAATGACCTCCTGGTCTGAGAGAGATTCCAGGGCCAACCTTGGTCTAAGTTGCCTCACTCTGTGGAACCTCCACAGCACATGCTAGTGTTACTGCTCCTCCTCTCTTTTTCTAACCTTTTCCTCCACCATATGTTCCAGAGCAATTAAACAAAGCACACCAAATTGTTCACCAACCATCTTCATTTTGAAACTCCCTCAATAGCAGAAAGGTTTCTGGGTCTTTTTGTAGGCATCATACTGAGATGGTAAGCGGCTTGACCAATGTCGGCCTACCAGAACCATGTCTAAAAAAACCTTTTTTATTCTGGTGATTTGAATTGTGGTTTGTAAATTTCAGCTTGATGAATCTATTATCTATGTGTAAAAATCGGGATGGGGTTTTAGATCTGGTAGTTTGACATAATGTGATTTGCTGTGCGTGTTTCGCACAGTTTCTCCCCCAATAGATTAATTGCTAATACAAACAATTACAAATTTGAAATAATTTACTATATACACAATATATATACAGTTTGCTTTAACAATAATAGCTTTCTGGTATAGATAAAAAGAGATATGATATGTAATAACAGTCAGTGATATTAATTTTAGAATTTCGATTTTATTTTTTTAGCGCGGCTACATGGGTACAGTTATTTAAAGGTTATCAGGTATATACAACAGAAACAGGATCATGGCATGCTGCAAAGAGATGTGGTTATCTGATATAATGGACACTTTGAAATAAATATTTATATCAGAATAATTAACAATACTTGGCATTCAAAATGTAGGAAATAAGTAAAAGTCACTGATTATTTTTCAGTACTTAGTAATATCTGGTACAGGTAACCAGGGCCTGATTAAGGGTTCCAGCCGCCCCAGGCTAACACATCTGTTGCCGCCCCCCCCCCCCCCCCGCCCCCCGCACGCGCGAGCGTCTCCCGCCCCAACCCATACCTATATGTCTATGTTTATACACAGTGTTCAAAGTGGAAACTTAGAACAGTTTTACAATCAAGGCAGTAGAAGTGGATGTATGGAATACCACAGCCTATCAGCCCACTTCACCACTGTGTGTGTGCGTGTACATACATGTGTGTGTGTGTTTTTATATATATATATATATATATATATATATATGCAAAAAAATTTAAAATATTAATTAATACATAAAAACACACAGGCCCTGATTCATTGAGGAAAGGAAATCCCCAAAAAATTGTAACTTTGCATGTCAGCAAAACCATGTTGCATTGGAGGGGGATGTAAGTTAAACTGTGGGGACAGGTTTATAGTTAGGGTAGGGCATGTCCTAGATCAACTTTAAAGTGCTGTGTAAACATAAAGCTAACAAGTATCCGTGTGCTACATGAAAAAACAGCCAGTATTTAACTTATGTGCAAAATAATAAACTAATATGCATCCCTTGCATTGGAACATGTCTTTGCCCAGGAGAATATTTACTCATTTTTTTTACTTACTTTCCTTAATGAATCTCTGCAAACACATTAAAATGTCACGACAGTAAAATTACACATTCAAAGATAGACAAATTGTGCCGTTCTCTCTTACCTGATCTTGCAGCGTAGACTACCTGATGTTCGCTCTTGCTTGTTCTTGAAGCGTTGTTGTCAGTTGTCTTCTGGAACCTTGGGGTCCTGTATTGAAAATGTGCAAAAATTTTATTATAATGCAAAATGTTAACTAACCCTGAATGATTCAAACACAACACTCCATTAGGACAAAATAAAACTACCCCCTAGTACAGGCACATATAGGCAATAAAATATATGAAAATTATTTGCAGTCATATACTGATATCTACCAATCCCTGACAGTCAGCTAATTAATCCCCTTAGCCAATTAATAATTTTGATGTCCCCTGCAGCCTATCCCCCCCCCCACCCCTGAGTCATGATCCCCCCCACCCCTGAGTCATGATCCCCACCTCCTAGACAATTAATAATATTGTTGCCCCTGTAGTCTATTTTCCACCCCAACATGAGTTATGATCTCTCCCCCCCCTCATAGACATAAAATAATAATGATGCCCCCGCAACCTATTCCCCCTCCCTGAGTCATGATTCCCCCCCTCACATAGACAATAATAATGATGCCCCTGCAGCCTATTCCCCCATCCCTGAGTCATGATTTCCCCCCCACAATGACAATAATAATGATGCCCCCTGCAACCTATTCCCCCTCCCTGAGTCATGATTGCCCCCCCCACATAGACAATAATAATGATGCCCTGCAGCCTGTCCCCCCTTCCTGAGTCATTAATCCCCCCCCATGGACAATAATAACGATGCCCTGCAGCCTATTCCCCCTCCCTGAGTCATTAATCCCCCCCATGGACAATAATAACGATGCCCTGCAGCCTATTCCCCCTTCCTGAGTCATTAATCCCCCCCATGGACAATAATAACGATGCCCCTGCAGCCTGCTTTTGACTTTAACTTACCTCGAAGATTGCCGGACTGGTCCTCTTCTGTCCAGTGCGACGCTCCGATGCTCCTTCCTTCTAGCAGTGCGGGCGCGATCTGTCTGCTTAGTGTGATCATGTGAGATGTTAACTCTAGATGTTAGCACTGACAGCTAAGCAGAAGCTGTCAGCTACCGCCTGCCAACCTACACAGAAGCGGACATACACAGAAGCGGACCCCATAAGGTAGGAATTTCAGGGGGGGGGGCGGACGGGTTGAATCGGCCACAAAGGGAAAAAAAAAAAGGAAATTTTCTTTTACTTTTACCAGCGCTGCGCCCCCCCAGACCCAGCGCCCCAGGCTGCAGCCTGGTCAGCCTGTTGGCTAATCAGGCCCTGCAGGTAACACAGACAAACACTCTACAAACTACAGAACTACATGATCCACAGCAGCCACTGGAAGCCATGGGCATGCTGGTGCTTGTACTCCAACACAAACAGACAATGGCTGCCAAGGCTTGCTTATACCACGATAACTAGGACCACTATGATGACATATTTACCACCCCAGTAGCCCCTAATGTTTACAGTCAATATTACTGGATGTCATTCTGGGATTTTGCCATTGCCAAGTCAATTATATTCAAGCATTCAAGTACAATTTCATTGCAACATGTATCTAAAAAAAAATATATATATATATATATATATATATATATATATATATCTATATGTGTTATTATCAGACAAGGACACCTTCTTCCATTGCTCCATGGTCCAGTTCTGGTGCTCATGTGCCCACATTAGGCGCTTGGGTTAGCATAAATATCGAAATACAGTAACCTTGGCGCTGAATAATTGTCACATATGGAAAGAGATGAACCCTGCAGCTATCATGGGATGGTGCTGACACCCCTAAAATATATATAAGATACAAAAAATGAAGACAGCGCTGGGATAATCTCAGACCAAGACATACATCACAGGTGTGATGTCAGTCAATACAATAATCTCCAAGTCAAACAGCCAAAAAAGAATCTGGAGATTATAAACCAATAATTTAATCACATATACAAAAGAAGAGATAAATGCACATCTCTGTTAACTCTATTTACAGTATAAAAATTCCATAATGAGATAACGTAGCAAGAAATAAAAAGTGATAATAAAAAAAGAGGAAAATACAAATAATGGTGTATAATCCTCGGTAGGCCTATGAGCTCAATAATTATAGTTACAATTGCACAAGGTGGATCATCAACACAAAACCAATAATATGGAAAATAAATCATAAATATCTGCAAATAGGAGACTCCATAGATGTTAAGGATGTGTAAAACACAATCTTACTGTTTTGCAAGAAGTCCTCCGGTATTTGTGAATGAAATGGATTGAGTCCAGGTAAATCTTCACTCTGATGTTGAGTCTGGGAACTTGTTGTTTTCACAATCCAAACTTGCCTTAGATGTTAAAAAGGTTGCAGCTTTCTATAAGTGTTGGTCGCGGCATGCCAGTTTAATAGCTCCGCTGTAGAAATATAAGGTAGAAACAGGTGCGCACCTGAAGTTGGTCCGTAGAGATCAGGATAGACGCCGGAGTGTTCTTAATATGTCCTTAGTTAGCGTACTCGCATGAATAGATAGGACTAGGTCACTCCTCGGCTGTTCGTGAATGTAGATTCAGAACAAATGCCTAACAGCATGTGCTGGCATGATAACAAATGACTATCAGTCAGTGTAAAACAAAATAGAAGCCAGAGTGTTCCTAGTGCGTCCTTAAGTCAGCGTACTCGCATCAACGGATAGGACTGGGTCACTTCTCGGCTAGTCAGATTGTAAACAAGCACAAATAGCTTGCAGCATGTGCTGGTATGATAACAAATGGCAACGCGTTTCGTCCACCGTGCTGTGGACTTTCTCAAGCCTTAATGTCAATTGTCTAAAACAGTGATCTTTAAATAGCCCTTGTAGAGTGGGCTTAATTGGTGGAATCACACCTTGTGCATAATGATCATATTAACATTACCTTTAGGATGATGGTATAATAATAAAACAGATATATATACTTATACTGTTGTATGCGATAACTTACTATAATAGTAAAAATAAATATAAAAGTATAAATAAAAATAAAAATAAAAATAAAAATAAATATGAAAATAAAAACAAAAAATAAAAATAAAAAAATAAATAAATAAAATAAAAATAAAAATAAAAATAAAAAATGAAAAAATTAAGCTTGGGTTAGCATGGGCACTTTCACCGGTCTGCGGTCTCACTCCTCCCTTACTCCCTAATCCTCTTTATCAGATTGCCACTGTCTCACTGAACCTTTTTAAAAGCCCTGGTTATCTAACCTCCTTTGACCACTTAGAATGTGGCAATGTACTGATACTGATCTGAACAGAAAAAATAACCTTTAAGGCACTAATAAAAATGAGCCAAAGCTAGAATTACTCTTGCCTGAAGAGCTAGCTCAAGCATGGCAGGTACATGATGTATCTGGGGCGTATGTCTTGCAGAAAATGTCCTTCTCAGATGATGTGGAGGGGTATCTCTTAGATTTTGAGAGAACCGCCAAAAGACTTAAATGACCAACAGGAGTCTAGGCAGAAAAACTGGCACCACATGTGAGCAGTCAAGCTCAGCGGGCTTATGGCTATCAACAAGTAAAGACTGAGATTTTGGCCCAGATAGGAGTGACTGAACCGGGAAGAGCTCAGTGGTTACATGATAGGCATTTCCTCAAGTGTAAAGCAGTTCACTCACAGCTGGCAGAACTCTCCAAAGTGTTAAAGAACTGGTTGCAGCCAGGTGCCACTTAGCCTGCCTCTCTGGTGGAGCAATTGATCACTGCGTCCATGGGCTTGACTGGAGTTTACAGAAGTGGGTGCTACATGCGGATCTGCAATCTTTTGAGGAGCTTGCTATGGTGACCATTATTCGACACTGCAATATATGTCTAAGGCTCCGGAGAGGAATCAAAAGTTGAGCCCCCTGCAGGCGGAGCAAGTAAGAAATATCTCTCCACCTAAATACTTTGAGCAGGGCTGCCACCAGAAATTGCGGGGCCCAGTACAAATTTAATAGGCAGGGCCCCCCTCCTTCCTTTTCTCCCCCACCATTATTTTTAAATTATTCTCTACTCAACATTTGCCTTCCACCCCATTTTCTACAGTCACCCCCCATCCCCAATTCCATCTAGCCCATGCAGTAGTTTATTTACCTCTCTGTGTGTTATTGCTGTCTCCTTTCGGCTCCTCTCTATTCAGCGCTGTGACTATATTAAGGGCTAGGACTGGAGCAAATAGCGGAAACTGTGGGGCCCCGACATCTTGGGAGCGTTTCAGACATGCTGCCTACAAGGGGCCCACTGCCACATCCTTAATTACGCGCAGAGGTCTCTCCTCACATCACCTCTCACATCTCAGACTCAGCTGCTGCCTAGAAATGGTGCCCGCTACCTCCCTTAATTCATTGCGGAGGCCCCCATCCCTAATACATTTGTTTGGGCCCAGGGCTGGTGGGGCCCCACTCTGCTATTGGGCCCTATACAGCTGTACTCCCTGTACCCCCCTGATGGCGGCCCTGCTCATGTGTCAAACTCCCATTGTCCCATTGTCCCATAGATTGTATGCCACCATCTTAATTTCCCTAGATTACCCTATTACTATCCTCTACACAGCTAACGCAAGACAACAACCCTCTGACCAACATTGCCACACACACAGCCCACTCAATACTTTTACCTTTGCATTCTAGCTGGTCCATTGTGCAATATGATGGAGCACATGCCCTTGTGTTTCTAACTCCCATTGTCCTATAGATTGTAAGCTTGCGAGCAGGGTTCTCTTACCTCTCTATCTATATGTATTACCCAGTATTGTCTTATTAATGTTTGATCCCAATTGTAAAGCGCTACGGAATCTGCTGGCGCTATATAAATAAATGTTGATGATGATGAAGCTTGCGAGCAGGGCCTTTTCACCTCTTTATCTGTTTTACCCAGTTTGTTTATTAGTTTACTATGTTTGTCCCCAATTGTAAAGCGCTACGGAATTTGTTGGCGCTATATAAATAAATTATGAAGATGATGAAAATAAATAGCTGGATCTGTGTTGTGGGTGGGACGCCAGATGTCAGCCAGTGGCCGGTGACTAGTGAGGGGACTGAGTGTCTAGCTAGAAGCAAGATCGGATGGTATTGTAAATACTTCTGTGTTCTTTGATTACTGGAACTACAAGAGTTGCTGTCTGTACTGTCCTGACATTCCTGAATATAACTACAGCAAAGTGGTTCAGCAAACCTGTGTCTGCATCATTTGTTTGGCGTGCCTGTCACAGAATATTTATATATATAGCCCCTCTTACAATGGTATGGTGATATAAGTGTTTCTTACATAATCAAGTAACTCTTGCTCTGATTTCTCTTAGGAAAACCCAGCTATCTCTTCTGTCCTTGCAGGCCATGTGGAGTTGAAAGTAAAGATGTATGTCCTCTTCCATATGTTAGGGAAAAGTTATTTGGAATTAAGCTGGAAAAAGCAATTGAGTCAGGGGGAAAATTGAGTGAGTTACCCACATCAATGAGGTGCCAAAGGAATGTCTAGATAGGAGATATTTTTTATGAAACATCTAGAGAAACAAGAAACCTCTCTGGAAACACAAGAACAAAAGTTTCAGGAATTCTATTATCTACAATCTTTTAGGTGGGTTCAGACCTGTTGTGAACCTAAAACAGCTCTATACATCCATTTAAGCGAGAACATTAAAGATGAATTATTGTAAAGTATAACCATATTCTGCAGAAATCTCACTGAAAGGTCTCTATACACATGTTGCGATTCATCCATTTTGCAGTTTATCAACAGCCCTTACGACATTTTCAAAGGTATTCTTCAATACACCTTTACTTGTGAACCGGAGAGAGAGATAAATAAATATTACATAACTTAGACAATATTCTGGTGTTAGCAGACAGTTTCAGTCAAACAAAGATCAAGTCATACAGGTCATACATAAATTTGGTTGGCCCATCAATCTGTGCAAAAGTCAATTAAAACATTTACAAAATCTCATCTATTTGAACACGCTTTTCGATAGTATGCAAATATCATGAAAACTTGCTGTTATGAAAACAATCTATTGAAAAGTATATGAGATTAATACAGATAATGTCAGAGTGCTGGAGAAAGGGAGAATAACTCAAATGTATTAAACAACACTTCTTAAAGTATGGTATTCACCCTTTCCATGTAGAATACAGGCAGTTCTGAGTGTTCTGTGTTGATCTATTGAAGTTAGTCTCCCTTTCTTCAGCACTCTACATTCATCTATATTATCAGAAGTACATACTGTGGCAGTGGAGGGATATATTCCCAGTGGTAGTAGCAGCGGTGATCATTTATTCCTCACTACACAGGGGAGTGCTCTTTGGTTCTTTGGCAGTATATGAGACTCTTAGGAAATCTATCAACTGCAATTCCACCCCAATCTGGTAAAGTTTTCATTAACCCAGTTGGTTTCAGAAAAACTCTCTTGTATAATATCGAAACTAATAATAAAAGAATAAAGTATGAGCATATTGATTTTTTAATTTTTTGTAAGTCAATTTAACTCTGATTCGGAACAGATAAGTAAAATTGTAAAAAGAATTTTAAATTGCTGGAATTTGATGAGATTTTGAAAACTTCTTTAGAGAAGGGTCTTTTTAGGAAAGCACAGATGTTCAGAAGTAAATTGGTACCAAGCTTTTTTTTTAAGAAAAATGATTCCATGAGTAAAGAAGCTTTTAATTTAGCTCCAATAGCTTGACTGCCAGTTAAGCCTAGTGGCTTTTTTTTTAGATTTAATAGGGTCGGATGTATTATTTGTTACCTTATTCAGCTTATTTATAACAAAAGGTAGATATACTATCAAGAGCTTTATGTTTTGTCAATTTACATTAGTGGTCTATCTTATTGAGTGCAGTTGTGGCATTCAATATATCATTAGAATCACTAGGACCTAAAATAAAAGAATTTTGTAACTTAGGAGGAATGTCTTAAAAGGAAATATGTCACACAGTCTATCAAGACATATCATGCACAAACATAAGGGGAATGTGAAAGAGCTTAAAGTAACAGCAATTGAACAGATTAAACTTACTGTTAAGGGTGAAGATAGATTTACTACCCTTAGCAAAAAGGAGGTGTTCTGGATTTTTGTTTTATTCCCCCTAGGCTTAAATGAGTAAATTTAATGAAATGTGTTTCAATAGTTTGATATGTTTTTCTAATGCTATCTAAGGTGTTAGTTATTTTTGTGCCATTATTTCAATTTTGTACAGTCATCGCCAAAAGTTTGGAGAATGACACAAACATTATTTTTCACAAAGTCTGCTGCCTCAGTTTTTATGATAGCAAGTTGCATATACACCAGAGTGCCATGAAAAGTGATCAGATGAATTGCAATTAATTTCAAAGTCCCTCTTTGCCATGACAATAAACTTTATCCCAAAAACAACATTTCAAGTGCATTTCAGTCCTGCCACAAAAGGACCAGCTGACACCAGGTCAATGATTCTTTCATTAACACAAGTGACAGTGTTGACAATAACAAGGCTGGATATCACTCTGCCATGCTGATTGAGTTAGAATAGCAGACTGGAAGCTTTAAATGGAGGGTGGTGCTTGAAATAACTGTTTTTCCTCTGTTAACCATTGTTACCTGCAAGGAAACATGTGCAGTCATCATTGCTTTGCTTCACAGGCAAGGATTTTGCTGCTAATAAGATTGCACCTAAATCAACCATTTATCAGGTCATTAAGAACTTCAAGGAGAGAGGTTCAATAGTTGTGAAGAAGGCTTCAGGGCGCCCAAGAACGTCCAGCAAGCGCCAGGACCATCTCCTAAAGTTGCTTCAGCTGCGGGATTGGGGCACCACTAGTGCAGAGCTTGCTCAGGAATGGCAGCAGGCAGGTGTGAGTGCAACAGTGAGGTGAAGAATTTTGGAGGATTGCCTGGTGTCAAGAAGGCCAGCAAAGAAGCCACTTCTCTCTAGCAAAAACATCAGGGACAGACTAATATTTTGCAAAAGGTACAGGGATTGGACTGCTAAGGACTGGGGTAAAGTCATTTTCTCTGATGAGTCCCCTTTCAGATTGTTTGGGGCATCTGGAAAAATGCTTGTCTGGAGAAGGAAAGGTGAGCGCTACCATCAGTCCTTTGTCATGCCAACAGTAAAGCATCATGAGACCATTCATGTGTGGGGTTGCTTCTCAGGGAAGGGAGTGGGCTCATTCACAATACTACCTAACATCACAGCCATGAATAAAGAATGTTACCAAAACATCCTCAAAGATCAACTTCATCCAAGAACAGTTTTGTGACAAACAAAGTCTTTTCCAGCATGATGGAGCACCTTGTTGTAAGGCAAAAGTGATAACTAAGTGGTTCAGGGATCAAAACATTGAAATTTTGGGTCCATGCCCAGGAAACTCCCCAGACCTTAATCCCATTGAGAACTTGTGGTCAATCCTCAAGAGGTGGGTGGACAAACAAAAACCCACAAATTCTGACAAACTCCAAGCATTTATTAGTCAAGAATGAGTGGCCATCAGTCAGTATGTGGCCCAGAAGTTGAGTGACAGCATGCCAGGGCTAATTGCAGAGGTCTTCAAAAAGAAGGGTGAACACTGCAAATATTGTCTCTTTGCATAAACTCAATATAATTGTCAATAAAAGCCTTTGACACTTATAAAATACTTGTCATTTTACTTCAGTATACCATAGCAACATCTGACAAAAAGGTCTAAAAACACTGAAGGAGTCATTCTCAAAACTTTTGGCCATGACTGTAGATTTTATATTTCCCATGTATTGATTGTCATTCACTTGTTTTATATTGACCAAAACACCCATAAACATCAAGGGAGAGGTGTGCCCACACATGCAAATTACTTGACATAAACTGGAGGAAGAAAAGAACATGTGCATTTGCGGCACTCAGAGGTCCAAACTTGGATAAAACATGCTCATAAACTTTATTGGTATGCATTAAAACATTCTTAGGGCTAGATTTACTAAGCTGCGGGTTTGAAAAAGTGGGGATGTTGCCTATAGCAACCAATCAGATTCTATAACAAACAAATATAGAACCACACTAAGCGCTAGATCCCCAGTTGCAGCAGTTAATCAATCCCAACACAACTGCACATACGTTGTAAAATAGATATAAATACAAATGTTAAAAGAGGGAATGATTGCAGCGCCACTGGATTTCCACTGTTACAGAATCACAGAAAAAAAATATAAATATACAGGGATAAAGTCATTTATACCTCGCTGGATAATTAAAACAAAGTATTCAAACATCCACTGACTTTGGAAGATAACCGTATTTTTCATAGATTATGCGAAGTGTTCTGAATCACGGTCTATTGAAAGTAAACTTACAGTCATATAGTGTTTGACGTTCCCGTAGCTGTTACTTGTGAGGAAAACAGTCTCCCGCTTTCTCCAAGTTATTGGATGTAAATTTTCGTAAGTCAGACCTGAATATACGCTCGAATTTTCAGCAGCTGATGGTATCAGAGATCTGTTTAATCAGTGTTGAAATTCACCCTCCGGAGGGATTTACTGCACTGACTGGCGCTTTCCACAGATCTACCCGACTCCACGACACTCGCACCCTTAGCGCGATCCTGCGCAACTAAAGAAACAGTCCCGCTGGCAACAGAGCGTGTAGGCTTCTTGTTCCAGCTTGTTCTTACTTCAGATCACTAGTGATAACGAGTAAGTCTCCAGACACAGATAGCAGACACCGCTGACGCGTTTCGTGCCGAACCCGGCACTTTCTCAAAATCCAGTGGCGCTGCAATCATTCCCTCTTTTAACCAATCAGATTCTAGCTGTCATTTTGTAGAAAGTACTAAGTAAATGAAAGCTAGAATCTGATTGGTTGCTATAGGCAACATCCCCACTTTTTCAAACCCGCAGCTTAGTAAATCTAGCCCTTAGTTAGTTCCAAGAATTACCTTAATAGACAAAAATCAAAGTTTATTAGCAAAATAATTAAAAAAGGGTAATGGATACAAATGTGAAAAAAGTATGTAACTGTTAAAAATAGCAGTTCCACACTACTATAGCACACCGCTGTTGTAATAAGCTCCTATATTATAATTAATATAGCACCACGGAGTCCATCTGTTTCTTTCCCCGGAGTCCAGCTCTGTGTGAGAGCCAGGCTAGTTTTCCCGCCACTCGGCAAAGACAACTTCACAGGCTGAAGTGAAACCCCTTGCCTACTCGAACAACATCTGAGTGGAGAAGATTGTTACCACCGAAAGCATATTAAGTCGGAGTGGAAGCTGAATTAACCTCTTCAATATCCTCCGCGAAGATTGGCAGTGACCCGACTGTGAGAAGGTGCAAAGCTAAGGGTTCTGACATTTAACTGGTAACTTTATTGGAAGGTCTTGTCCCTACAGGGGACTGCGGACAGCAGGAACGAGTCTCCAGGTCAGAGCTGGATTAAGGCTTCGGGGGGCCCGGGGCACTTAAGACAGGGGGGCCCCTAAGATCTAAAATTAAGGGCATAGTGACACATCCTGCATTACATCACCTACAGCCCACAGTATGACACTTACAGCTCTCCCAGAGGGCTCGCTTAGGTTGTCTGCATAAGAAAAATCATTGCTTCCACAAACTAAAATACTGTACATTAAAACAATCATCAAAACACCACATTAAAATGGGTATTGACACCACACATTAAAACTAGCAATGATATCACACATTAAAAATACCATTGATATACCATTGGGGGGGGGGGGCGATCGGGGCAATCGCCCCCCCCCCCCCTACCAGGGGCTTGCTGCCGACAGCTGCACACTGTGCAGGTCCGTTCAGCAGTGACAGTGTGCTGCCCGGCTGCTCTGATTGTGTTTTAAACACAATCAGAGCAGCGGGACAGCACACTTTCACTGCTGAATGGACCTGCACATACTGTGCAGCCGCCGGCAGCCTAAGAACACAGAAAGGGGGCGGGGCCTAAATTGCCCCCCCTAAAATCGCCCGCGGGTAGGGCAAATGTCTGGGTCCGCCCCTGCCTCCTACAGACAAAAAACCTGCATTGTTGTGTACACCATTGAACGGTCACCAAAAATTGGGATTGTCCCACTAGAATAACAAAATTTCACAGACTTTGCTGCTCTCTCCTACCTGTTCTTCTCACTTTCACCACCTGTGCTGCAGGTTTCTTTAGTTGCTGCTTGTCTGAATCCTGGAATGTTAGGGGCCCTATTTGGAAAAAAAAATGGGTACATTTAGAAAATTACAGCCACCCCCAGTGTTAAATCAGTACCACCCATGATTAATAATTAGGCCTTCCTCCAGCCCCAACATTAAATATTAAATATTCACATTTAATAAATAAGCCTATTTCCCTCCCTACAAACAGCCCCAGCAATAAATTAATAGTATTTACATTTCAGAAATATACCTATTTTCCGCAACCGTCACTACCATTAAATAATTCATAGGCACATTTAATAAAGGGACCTCATTCTTCCCAAACTCACCCCCACATTCAGTAGCGCCCAAACCACTCCATGTTAAATTAATTAATTGTCCCCACTTTTGTGCCTCTCCCCCCTTTTTCCTCATGCTGTGTCTATCCCCCTTTTTCCTTATTGTGCCTCTCTTCTCCCCCTTTTTCCTTACTGTGCCTCCCTTCTCCCCATTTTTTCCTTACTATGCCTCTCTTCTCCCCCTTTTTCCTTACTGTGCCTCTCTTCTCCCCCTTTTTCCTCCATACTGTGCCTCTCTTCTCCCCCTTTTTTCCTTACTGTGCCTCTCTTCTCCCCCTTTTTTCCTTACTGTGCATCTCTTCTCCCCCTTTTTTCCTTACTGTGCCTCTCTTCTCCCCCTTTTTCCTACATACTGTGCCTCTCTTCTCCCCCTTTTTTTCCTTACTGTGCCTCTCTTCTACCCCTTTTTTTCCTTACTGTGCCTCTCTTCTCCCCCTTTTTCCTCCATACTGTGCCTCTCATCTCCCCCTTTTTTCCTTACTGTGCCTCTCTTCTCCTTTTTTTTTTTTTTTACTTACCTTTCTTTTAGCTTCTTTCTTCTCTTCTGTCTCATTGTTTCTTTCCTGGTCCTCTCCGCGCTGCTCCTCACTGAATGACAGGCGTGACTTGATGACGTCACGCCTGTCATTCAGTGTTAACAGTGCAGAGAGGGAGGAGGAGGGACGCCAGTGCCGCGGTGAGGTGAGTATCTTTTTTTTTCCTTTATTTTACTACCCTGCTCCCCCCACCAATGAAGGGAGCCCCGAACACGCCAGCCCGCAAGCCCCTACCATCCCCCCAGGTGCCGCCACCGGGGGGGCGCCGCCATTGAAAAAAAGGAGAATAAAAAAAAAACATCAGAGTTTAGGAGCGCGGCAGCTATGCTCCAGGTGCTTGAAGAGCGCTGAAGCACAGAACCGCCGTGATCGGAGGATTGTCGGGCGGTGTGCACAGAGCGAGTTGGAGGCACTGGACACCCATGCGTCTTCCTCCCACACTACGGCTGGCTTGGACAGTGCAAACCTCCTACAATTGGCCCCATTTGCCTTTCTACAAGATTCTTTTGAGATTTTCCACTCAGTTGTGAAGTAGTAGGTGGATAACCCAAATGTTATTTCTCTTTTTTTTCCCTCCTATTTTTGTTTTCACTTTTTTTTTTTTAACATCTGATACGCTAACAAAATTTGGCTATACTGACCATACTTATTTAACATCAGAAGTAAAACGTTCTATAAGTTAGTAGATAATATCTATTTTCTCCGAGCAATGTTCTTAGATAATGATGCCATCTAGTGTTCGCCTTTCAAACTCAATTTCGAAGTCAATTAATTGTCTCATACAGTTAACACAATTAATGACCTATACTGCTTCTTTAAAACTGAATATCTGACTCATAAGATTTAACATCTTGCATATTTGTCAACATTTACTTTATTGGTATTAATACTTGTATGTGATAGAACCATGCTTAGTGGTTTTCAATAGGCTGCTATATAAATATGCTGTGACTCTGCTGCCACTTAGTGGTGGTGGATGCTCAATACTCCTAAACATTATAAATTAAAATTGTATTACGATATAATTAGAATACTAAATGGTCACTTAACTAACTATTGACAGGGCCATCTTTTCCATTGGCAACGATGGGCAGCTGCCCGGGGGCCCCACGGGCAAGGGGCCCCATAGGCACGGCTCTTAATGAGAATAAATAATCCTGCAAAAGAAAAAAAACCTGCAAAAAAAACCTTCAAGGGTCACTGAGCAAGTACATCTATCTATCTCTATCTCTACATATCTATATCTATATCTGTATCTGTATATATCTATATATCTAAATCTATATCTAGGGGCCCCGGTGCACTGCTTTGCCCGGGGGCCCATAACGTTGTTAAGATGGCCCTGACTATTGATCCATATGTGATAATTGTATTAGTGACTGACTAACTTGAACGTCAGAATTCTGAGAATATTACCTGTATATTCACTGTCTATTCAAACAATGTAAATGTAATTTCTCATGGAGAGAAGCAAATGTAAACTTTTATCTCAAAATTGACAACCTATGCACATCACCTTAACGGGGGTTTCCGTTTTCTATTTATCTTTTCCATCACATGGAAAAAAATTTACACAAACAAAAAACAGGGACAAGTGCACCCAAAGATCCTCTTTCCACAATGGGAAAGCCAAAATCACAAATTAATAAATCTAACCCCCACCCCCTCCTTTTTCAGATACTGCTCAATCAAATAATTCTAACCCCTTCCATCTCGGCAATGGAATTCTCAGCCATTTTTATGCCCCAGATCGATAAACAATTTCAAGATTTGCATGATACGGTAGAGAATGTCCTATCTCAGTGGTTCCCAAAGTTTTGCAGTTCGCGGCACCCTTAGAGTCTCCAAATTTTTTCAAGGCACCCCTCCAAAATAATTACTGAGCAGTCCTGTTTTAGAAGTAGTTGGGTCAAAAAATTGTAATAAGTATAAGTAGGTCACGACAGAAATACTTATTTAGTTGTATGCAAAAATGCCCCTCTGCATACAGACACTCTGCCCCCTCTGCATCCAGGCACACTGCCCCCTCTGCATCCAGGCACACTGCCCCCTCTGCATCCAGGCACACTGCCCTCTCTCACGTTGCCCTCTCTGCCCTCTGTCACCCTCCTCTGCCCTCTCTCATGCTGTCACCCTCCTCTACCATCTGTCCCCCTCCTCTGCCATCTGCCCTCCTCCTCTGCTATCTGTCCTCCTCCTCTGCCCTCCTCCTCTGCCATCTGACCCCCTCCTCTGCTCTCTGTCCCCCTCCTCTGCCATCTGCCCTCCTCCTCTGCCATCTGTCCCCGTCCTCTGCTCTCTGTCCTCCTCCTCTGCTCTCTGTCCCCCTCCTCTGCCATCTGCCCTCCTCCTCTGCCATCTGCCCTCCTCCTCTGCCATCTGTCCTCCTCCTCTGCCATCTGTCCTCCTCCTCTGCCCTCTGTCCCCCTCCTCTGCCATCTGCCCTCCTCCACTGCCATCTGTCCTCCTCCTCTGCCATCTGTCCCCCTCCTCTGCTCTCTGTCCCCCTCCTCTGCCATCTGTCCTCCTCCACTGCCATCTGTCCCCCTCCTCTGCTCTCTGTCCCCCTCCTCTGCCATCTGTCCTCCTCCACTGCCATCTGTCCCCCTCCTCTGCTCTCTGTCCTCCTCCTCTGCCATCTGCCCTCCTCCTCTGCTCTCTCCCCCGCTCCCCTGCCATCTGTCCCCCTCCTCTGCCCCGCGCAAGGCGCCAGCTATAGAAAAAAGAAAGCAAACAGAAACTTACCAATCCGCGCGGTGCTAGGACCCTGCAGCCTCCTCTCTCGCGCAGCTGTCACTGACGTCGATATTCAGTGACAGCTGCGGAAGAGAGGAGGCTGCAGGGTCCTAGTGCCGCGCAGATTGGTTTCTTTTTGCTTTCTTTTTTCTAGGGCTGGCCCGCGGCACCCCAGTGACAGCACCGCGGCACCCCTGGGAGCCGCGGCGCACACTTTGGGAACCGCCGTCCTATCTAATATTGTGGCTAACACAGCTCACATTGCTTAGTTGGAGCAACGTACTAGCGATGTAGAAGACAAAAATCAGTCTTTAGATGTCAAAGTGGATAGCTGTTCCCAAGCTTTACAACAACTAACAGACAAGCTCGGCGACCTGGAAAACAGGTATCGGAGAAATAATCTCCGATTCATAGGTATACCAGAAACAATAAAGGGCCCGCAACTTACCCATTACCTAAGTGTTTTGATCCCTCTGGAGCTCGAAGAAACAATGGATAAACCCCAAACTGAAAGGGCGCATAGAACAGGCCATGAAAGAGAGGGTGATAGGCCTAGACCCCGTCCAGTCATAGCCAAGTTCCTGGATTACAGAGCAAAAGAAACAATGCTTGGGGCATATAGAAAACAGGGGTCACTGATTATTGAAGGAACAAAAATCTTAATCTTTTGTCAGTCATTGTGTCAAAAAAAACGAAAAGAGTTTTCAGCTGTATGTAAACACTTAATTGATAGCAATAAGCGTTTTGCTTTACTTTTCCCAGCCAGACTTAGGGTCGTGGAAAATGGAAAAACCAAGTTCTTTAATGACCCAGCAGAGGCCACTAGATATTTATTACAAAAGTCACCGTCACGAGCTACACCAGCTGGAGACAGAGTGTCCATCTCTGAGATACTATATTCATTAATATTATTCTAGATATATGGCCACTCTAATGAGTATTGTGCCTGTTCTTCCTTAAAAGGTTGTATTCTGTATTAATATACTATTTACATTTCTTCTCGTTATGGTTATGAGTTACAAAGTTTTTGAAATGTTCATATCTTTGAGGATGAATCCCGACTACGATCTATCCTAGCTTGTTAACGGAAAAGAGGAAAAATAGAAAATGGTGGAAGAAGATTGTTCAGATAATGTTTTCATTTTTTTCTACATGTACAAGAATGTACATCTTAAACGCCATAGCCCCGATATCATCTTCTTGCAGGAAACGCATTGGAAAATGGGAGATGATTCTAGCCTTAAGGATTCATGGATAGCTGAATGCATATCAGCCCCATATACAAACAAGTCCAGGGGGGTGGACGTGTTGTTCGGGAGGAGTGTGCCATATCTTTTTCAGATAAGGTAGTTGATCCAAACGGCAGATACCTACTACTAGATGTCCAAATCCATGACTATAAATATACACTTTTAAACATACACGCCCCTAATGTTAATCAAAAATAATTTTTCCACTCCATATCCCAACTTGTTGCTTCAAGAGAAACACCAAATCTAATAGTAGGGGGCGACTTTAACATGGTAGATGATCTGATTATGGACAAAAACCCTACTCCCCAGAACCTTAGATCTGAATTGTGGACCCAGATTTCCACTCTAAAAACAACACATGGTCTCACAGAAGACAGTTAAATCCATCAGATAAATCTTTCACCTTTCACTCAGGGGTCCATAACTCATTTTCTAGGTTTGATTATATATTACTGACAGATTCTCTGATAACTGAGCTCCTTAAGACATTGGTTCTATACTTATATCTGATCATGCCCCTGTGTCAGTATCGTTCCGCCTCCCCTTGGAAGGGCAACGGAAGTCCACTTGGAGGTTTCCAACCTACTTATACACATCAGAAAACTTTAAACAGCACCTTAAATATCATTGGATGGAATATCAAGATAATAATATTGACCATTTTGACAATCCAGTGTTATTCTGGGAGGATTCTAAGGCGGTTATGAGGGGGAACATAATAACATACAGGAAAAAGCTATCAAATAAAATCTATCAATCCCTTATACAAACAATGCAAACCCAATATAATGTTTACCTTTCTGACCCCAAAGACAAGACCCTAGCTAATTATAAACAGGCGCAGCAAACACTAGAAAACTTCCTGCTGGCTCAGGCCCAATCCAGAATGGATTACACAAAAAATAGATACTATAGATCATCATCATCATCATCATCACCATTTATTTATATAGCGCCACTAACTTCGCAGCGCTGTACTGAGAACTCACTCACATCAGTCTCACATACATCAGTCCCTGCCCCATTGGGGCTTACAGTCTAAATTCCCTACCACCCACACACACAGACAGACAGACACAGACTAGGGTCAATTTGTTAGCAGCCAATTAACCTACCAGTATGTTTTTGGAGTGTGGGAGGAAACCGGAGCACCCGGAGGAAACCCACGCAAACACGGGGAGAACATACAAACTCCTGACACATAAAGCCATGGTCGGGAATTGAACTCATTTAAAAATGAATTATTAGGTGGAGTGGCTGTATAGCGTGGCTAAAA
Organism: Mixophyes fleayi; assembly: GCF_038048845.1. Taxonomy (NCBI): domain Eukaryota; kingdom Metazoa; phylum Chordata; class Amphibia; order Anura; family Limnodynastidae; genus Mixophyes; species Mixophyes fleayi. Next base: position 248,645,375 of record NC_134403.1, on the reverse strand, counting down.
CCCCAGTGCTGTAAGGCAGAAGTGCTAACCACTTAGCCACCGTGCTGCCCATAAGAGATGGGGCAATAGAGCTGGCAGACTTTTGGCAAATCTATCAAAGCCTTTTAGACGCAGAAGTCACATAGTAGCTATTAAAACGTCAGATTCTCTGTTACCCCTTTCTAAATCTAAAGAAATAGCAGATGCTTTCTTTAAATATTACCAGACACTCTATACAGCCACTCCACCTAATAATTCACTTTTAAATGACTTACTGCAAGAAGCAGAATTTGCCCAACCTATCTCCTGAGCAACAGGATCTATTAAATACTGAGATCTCTTCTCAAGAGATCTCAGATACCATTTCAGACCTGAAGCTTCATAAATCTCCTGGACCCGATGAATATTCAGGTGAATATTACAAACTTTAAAAAGTAGAAATAGTTTTGACTTTGTTAGAGCTTTACTGGACTCACTACCATCTTTTAATCAGGCATACACTACTCTAATTCCAAAACCAAGCAAGGACCCTATGTTGATGTCCTTATATCGCCCAATTACATTATTAAACTTGGACTTTAAAATCCTCTCTCGCATGAAGGCTAAACACCTCCAAACTATATTGCCCTCCCTATTGACCTCACATCAACTAGGCTTTGTTCACAGACGCCACTCAGTGCGGGGTATTCATACTGCAATAGCCTCGATAATCGCTTCTTCTCAGAATCCCCATTCATCCAATATGGTTCTCAGTCTGGATGCCCATAAAGCATTTGATACAGTATCTTGGTCCTTTTTATCAGCTGTATTGAGTAGAAGGGAATTTGGACCAGATTTCATAGCAATGATAGACTATTTTTATGACACCCCATCAACATCTTTAATTATCAATACATTACTGGGAGATTCATTAGTGATAACAAGAGGTACTTGACAGGGATGTCCAATGTCCCCACTGTTGTTTAATTTATCGTTAGACCCAATGTTGAGAATAATTCAGCAATGGCCCCAGTTGAAGGGAATCTTTGTAGGTAAAGAATGTACCAAACTCACTGCATTTGTGTCACGAGCCGCAGCGGTACTCACAGCCGCCGCGGCTCGCTTCCTGTCTGCCCCAGCGTCCCGGCCGTCACCATGACGACCGGGACGTCACTTCCCTGCAACTCCCGACAGTTGCCGAGGCAACGGCCAGACGCCCAGCAATGTAGCGCCGCGTGCCGGCAACAGGGGACAGCCGGGCGCGTGCGCAAAAGGACCTGATAGCCTGCTGGCTATTAGGCTGTAATTATTTTGTTAGTCAGCTCCTGGGAGTAGTTGCAGAGCTAAGCTCTGATTGGCTCACCTATACATTTAAGGCAATGAGGTCTGCTACCTCATTGCCGGTTATAGCTTCTGTGCTCCAGTCTGCTGACCTGCTTGTCCCTGTTCCTGTATTCTGATACCGCTACTGATCTCCCGTGTATGACCCTTGGCTTTGAATAGGACTTCGCTTGTGTTTCCTGTGACCCTGATCTTTGGTCTGTTTACCGTTCCTGCTTTCCGCCTGTGACCCCTGACCTCAGCTTGTTTACCGATACTGTTGTTTGCTGCCGGCCCTTGACCTCTGCGTGGACCTCACTCCGCTTGCCTGGGTTCTCCCCAGCTGGTACGCACTTCACGACCCTCTGTCAGTCTGCGGCCCAGTCTGTCCCCACCATCAGGGGCTCCAGTGAACACCTGATTGGCAGAGTAGATTCTGGGTTGTGTTGTGCCGGCTGGAGGGGTTCCTAACATTATAACCGGCCTACCGACTGAGACGAGGTTGTGATGGATGGAAGCGGATCCACACCGTCTACGGTGCAAGCCTTAGCAGGCCATGTTGAGTCCTTGTACCAGATGATGCAGGGATTGGCTGAGCGTATGTCTATCCAGGAGGAACTTGCAAAGACCTCGCCACCCACTCCAGATCCCATCTGTGAACCCAAAATGAATTTACCAGACCGGTTCTCCGGAAATAGATCCCTGCTCCGGAATTTCAGGGAGAGCTGCAAGCTCTATTTTCGGTTGAGACCCCGCTCCTCCGGTTCAGAGCAGCAAAGAGTCGGGATTATCATTTCCCTTCTACAGGGTGACCCCCAGTCCTGGGCGTTTTCCTTGCCGCAGACCAGTCCTGCCATGCAGTCAGTAGACGCTTTCTTCGAGGCATTAGGTCTATTATATGATGACCCGGACCGTATGGCCTCCGCTGAAGCTCATCTACGGGCCTTGAAACAAGGCCGGCGCTCGGCAGAGGAATACTGCGCTGAATTTCGTAGATGGTCACCTAATAGTGGATGGAATGACCCTGCCTTACGTAGTCAGTTCCGCCTAGGTATGTCGGAACAGATTAAAGACTCTTTGGTGCAATACCCGACTTCTACCTCATTGGAGGATCTGATGCATCTCGCCATCAAAATTGATAGAAGGATTAAGGAACGCAAATTTGAGAAGGAGGCATCTTCTCCTCCATCTGCCTTGATTCCTGTTGTCACGGAAGACGAAGAGCCTATGCAACTTGGAGCATATTGTCTCTCCCCTGAAGAGAGAGACAGGAGGCGATCAAAAGGCTTATGTCTTTATTGTGGCACTAAGGGCCATTTCTCCCGTTCCTGCCCTAATAAGCCGGGAAAAGGACATGCCTAGGGAACGAGAGGAAGGTTCACCTAGGTCTGCAAATCGTTTCCTCAAAAAATGTTGTGTTAATCCCTGCACAACTCACATCTAGTGCCGGCTCGGTGAACCTATCAGCCTTCATTGATAGTGGAGCTGCAGGCAACTTCCTTGACATCGAGTTTGCCCACTCTGCTGGGATTCCGCGAATTAAACTCCAATCGGCAATTACGGTATGTGGCTTAGACGGTAGTCCACTGCCAGGCGGCAAGATTACCTGGGAGACCCCACCACTACAACTAAACATAGGAGCTCTCCATTCCGAGGCAATAACCCTTTTCCTTATCGACTGTCCGTCAGTTCCGCTGATCCTGGGCCATCCGTGGCTTTCCCGTCATAATCCTGTCGTGGATTGGGCAAAAGGTGAAATTGTCCAGTGGAGCTCGTTTTGTACACAGTCCTGCTTGACTCTGCCTCTGCGTGTTATCCAGTCTATTCCGGAGCAACTTCCCTCACAATATCATGAGTACTGGGATGTGTTCTCCAAAAAGGCTGCTGACACTTTACCACCTCATCGAGACTTCGACTGTGCTATTGAGCTGATTCCTGGTTCTAAGTTACCTAAATGGCGCTTGTATTGCCTCTCTGGTCTCGAGACCAGGGCCATGCAAGCTTATATTGAGGAAAATCTTGAAAAGGGATTTGTCAGGCCATCCAAATCTCCTGTAGGTGCCGGATGCTTTTTTGTGTCAAAGAAAGATGGTGGACTGCGGCCCTGCATTGACTACCGGGGCCTTAATTTAATTACAGTCAAGAACACCTATCCTCTCCCTCTCATCTCAGTGCTATTCGATCAGTTAAGAGGTGCCACCGTCTTCACCAAAATCGATCTCCGTGGAGCATACAACCTCATCCGCATCCGAGAGGGAGATGAGTGGAAGACGGCTGTCACGGGCACTAGGAGTCTTTACCCAGGGATCACCAGGTGGTAGGCTTACCAGAGCAATGTAGGTGGTAATAGGGTACTCTGGTAGCAGGGTGATCACGGAACAGTAAATAGCAGATGATGAGATGCTCAGGAAAGTCTATGACTAGCAACACTGGTAATATGGAGGTAATAGTACACGAGGAACTGTATGGACAAGGACACGTGAAGGTAGTCAGTGGTCTGCGATAGCAAGTTGTACCACTGCTATAGTGAGGAGGAATGTCCAACAGAAACGAGGAAGTGATGAGAGTCAGCGGTCTGCGGATAGCAAGTTGTACCGCTGTCTGGGTGAAGGAATGGAATCCAAGTGGAGGTATCCGGGGAGTCAGTGGTCTGCGATAGCAAGTTGTACCACTGCTATGTGAGAGGATACTGGAACAGGTGATACTGGAAACAGGGATCAGTGGTCTGCTACTAGCAAGTTGTACCACTGAATATATATGTGAGGAGGTGCACGGGGAGAGACTGCAACACAGGGTAAACACGGCACCTTAACACGATCCACAGTAATATGCACAATATAGATATATATATATGAATGACTGAACAGCACTGCAAATATGGAAAGTCTCTTGAAGTAATCCGGCACAAGATAGTACAGTCAATGATGGTAATAGTCTCAGCGGATAGTAAACTCCAGAAGAGAACAAACTCAGTCCAGCAAGATATGCAATACACCAGCACAGTCAATGAGAAGTATGCATACCGTGGTTCAGAAGCAGGCAGTCAGACAGGAGTGCAGCGATACCTGAGCGGCAGGAGGCCGGCAGGATGAGAAGTCCCTGGATAGATGAAGCAGAGGTCTAGTAGGTGCAGCGCACAGGTAAGTAAACCAACAGGGACACGAATCCACAGGAATCGGTAGAACGCGGAACTGGACTCTTGGAGGACCCAGGAGAATGGTGATGATCTAGCAGCAGGATAGCGGATGAGACACGAATCCAACGCTGACAGGCGGGTAGAGACCAGCGGAACACAGGAAGGCGTGGAGAGCGGATCAGCAGTAGATGGACGATTAGCGCTGGCAGCAGCAGCAGGACTCTGCAGATCCCCGGAGGTAACCAGTAGCAACCAGCAGGTGCAAATAGCGATGGAACACGGGTGAGCAGAGTAGACCAGGAGCTGTTGATCACGGAGAGTAGCGGATGGCAATAATAGCAGCAGTCTCGAGGAAACACGGGAGAGATGAGATGAAGACTGCAGTGCACAGGGGCAGCGGATAGGAATCAGCTAACAGTCACGATGATGAAACACAGCCGAGTTGCAAGCTGGAGTCTGTAGTGCACGGAGGCAGCGGAATAGGAATCAGCTAACAGTCACGATGTTGAAACACAGACGAGTTGTACGCTGGAGACTGTAGTGCACAGAGGCAGCGGATAGGAATCAGCTAACAGTCACGATGTTGGAACACAGACGAGTTGCAAGCTGGAGGCTGTAGTGCACGGAGGCAGCGGATAGGAATCAGCTCACAGTCTTGATGATGAACAGGTGAGTAGATGTGGAGAGTGGCTGAAGTGCACGGAGGCAGCGGATAGGAATCAGCAAACAGTCACAATGATATGAGATAGAGTTGAAGTGGCTTAGGAGACTGTAGTGCACGGAGGCAGCGGATAGGAATCAGCAAACAGTCACGGTGATACAATTGATGGTAGAAGTGGTATGGGAACCACAGTAGTAGAAGTGGTTTGGAAACCACAGAGGTAGAAGTGGTTAGGAAACCACAGGAATCAGCAGCGCTGAATAAACGAGGAAACACCTTCAGAGACTCATGGGGAATGAGACTCCAAGATCAGGCAACGTGGTGTTGACCACAGGTGCTTAATATAGGGAGTGTTGCCTGATCTGCCAATTAAGTTAAAGGGATATACACTGAAGGGTAGGAAAGGGCTGCGCATGCGCAGACCCTCAGGATGGAGGACGGCCACGGTTCCTAAATGTCCGGGAGGAGGCACTCACGGTCCGGTGAGTGACAGTACCCCCCCTTTTAAAGGTGGGCACAGAACGCCTGGAACCGGGCTTGTCCGGATTTTTGGAATAAAACTTCTTCAAAAGGGCAGGAGCATTAAGATCTTCAGCTTTGATCCAAGAGCGCTCCTCAGGACCAAAGCCCTTCCAATGAACGAGGAAACGGAGGACTCCTCGCGAAATTTTTGCATCCAATACCTCCGTAATCTCGAAATCCTCCTCCTGGTGAACTTGAACTGGCTGCGGAGCTGAGGGAGGAGTTGAGAAACGGTTGATGATAAGAGGTTTGAGTAAAGACACATGAAAGGCATTGGAAATCCGAAGATTCTTAGGAAGAAGAAGTTTAACACATACTGGATTGATTATTTGAATGATCCTATATGGACCAATAAAACGAGGGGCGAATTTCATAGATGGGACCTTCAAACGAATATTTTTGGTAGATAACCAGACACGATCTCCAATTTTTAGTGGTGGAATAGCCCGCCTCTTTTTATCTGCAAAAGACTTATATTTGTTAGATGTCTTCCTTAAACAGGTTTTGACCTGAGACCAGATATTTTTGAAGGTCTGACAAACAGTCACCACAGCAGGAACTTGGGTGGGCGGGAGGGCAGGAAATTCCGGAAAAGACGGATGGTGACCGTAGACCACAAAAAATGGAGTTTTGGATGATGACTCATGGTACATGTTGTTATGGGCGAATTCAGCCCAGGGAAGCAATTCTACCCAGTTGTCTTGATTGGCTGAAGAGAACATCCTTATAAAAGTCTCAAGATCTTGATTGACTCGTTCAGTTTGTCCGTTAGATTGCGGATGGTAAGAAGATGAGAGTGCTAATCGTATGCCCAAGGTTTTACAAAGGGCTCGCCAGAATCTGGAAACGAATTGTACTCCTCTATCAGACACAATCTCCGACGGACATCCATGGATACGAAAGATCTCTTTAATGAAATGTTCAGCCAGAATGGACGAGGAAGGCAAACCAGACAGAGGGACGAAATGAGCCATCTTCGAAAATCTGTCCACCACCACCCAAATAGTATTATGATTCTTACTAGGTGGTAAATCAGTAACGAAATCCATACTGATATGGGTCCATGGTTTGGACGGAATGGGTAGTGGTCGCAGCAACCCCGCTGGAGTTCTGCGGGAGGATTTGAACTGGGAGCATAACTCACAGGAAGCAATGAACTCTTTGACGTCTCTCCTCATTGAAGGCCACCAGTAACTTCGAGAGAGAATCTCAAAGGTCTTGTGTTCACCGGCGTGTCCAGAAAAACGGGAGGCATGGAACCACGAAAGGATTTTCCTCCTTAGAGTAGGAGGCACAAGGGTCTTCCCAAATGGTAGCATTTTGGTGGAGGAGGCAGCCAGTGAGATACATTTGGGGTCTAGAATAGTATGGTTGGAAGCCTCTTCTACATCAGAGGACGTCACAAAAGCTCTAGATAGAGCGTCAGCTTTTTTGTTCTTGGCAGCTGGTTTGAAGGTTATAATTAATTCAAAACGGGAAAAGAAAAGAGACCATCTTGCTTGACGAGGGTTCAAGCATTGGGCAGACTGGAGATATGACAAGTTCTTATGATCCGTGAAGATCGTCACCGGATGGCGAGCTCCTTCCAATAGGTATCTCCATTCCTCTAATGCAGCTTTGATAGCCAGTAACTCCTTGTCCCCGATAGTATAATTCTTCTCTGCGGGCAGAAGACCCCGAGAATAGAAGGCACAAGGATGGAATTTTTGCTGTTCCGAGCGTTGGGAGAGAATAGCTCCCAAGCCCACATTAGAGGCATCTACTTCTAGGAAGAAGGGAAGTGTCACATCAGGCTGTCGAAGAATTGGAGCCGAGGAGAAGGACTCTTTGAGAATTTGAAAGGCTTGGAGAGCCTCAGATGACCATTGCTTAGGATTAGCCCCTTTCCGAGTCAGGGCCACAATAGGAGATGCAATGGAAGAAAAGTCTTGAATGAAGCGTCTATAGTAATTGGCAAAACCTAAAAAACGCTGGATAGCACGAAGAGTAGTTGGCTGGGGCCAATGTAGTACAGCATTCACCTTGTCTGGATCCATCTTCAGGCCAACTCCGGAAACTATATACCCCAAGAATGGAATCTGGGGCAATTCGAATGAACATTTTTCTAATTTACAGAACAATGAGTTTTTCCGTAGCCTGGAGAGGACTTCTGCCACATGTTGGTGATGAGAAGGCAGGTCCTGTGAAAAGATCAATATGTCGTCCAGGTAGACGACGACACATACATATAATAAGTCCCGAAAGATCTCATTGATGAAGCCTTGGAAAACAGCGGGGGCATTACACAGCCCGAAAGGCATTACCAGATATTCGTAATGCCCGTCTCTGGTGTTGAACGTTGTCTTCCATTCGTCACCGGAACGAATTCTAATTAAATTGTAGGCACCACGAAGATCCAACTTAGTAAAGATACGGGCTCCCTTGATGCGATCGAATAACTCAGTGATCAGCGGAATGGGATACCGATTCTTGATAGTAATGGCATTGAGTCCACGAAAATCTATGCAAGGGCGTAATGATCCATCCTTCTTTTTGACAAAGAAGAACCCAGCTCCAGCGGGAGAGGTGGAAGGTCGAATAAACCCACGCTGGAGGTTCTCCTGTATGTACTCAGATGTGGCTTGAGTTTCAGGTAACGAGAGTGGGTAGACCCGGCCCCTGGGAGGAGTCTTGCCAGGTAGAAGATCGATCGGACAATCCCAAGAACGATGAGGAGGAAGACGTTCAGACTGAGCTTTATCAAACACATCAGTAAATAAAGCATACTGAGGAGGGAGACCCGGTGAGGAAGATGAGATGGAAGATTGCTGTACTTTGAGAGGAATAACTTGGGAAAGGCACCGATGGTAACATTCAGGCCCCCAAGACGTAACTTGAGGAGTGCGCCAGTCAATCTGGGGAGAGTGACACTGAAGCCATGGAAGGCCTAAGACAATCGGACTTGTCGTAACTGGAAGGATTAAAAACGATATCTCTTCATGGTGCAGGGCACCAATCTGAAGTGTTACTGGAGACGTACTCTGGGTGATGAGACCGTTGATGAGACGTGATCCATCTATAGCCGTCACAGTAATGGGTGTTCTTAACGTAATTACAGGTAGAGACCATTGATGCACTAATGATTTGGAAATAAAATTTCCTGCTGCTCCGGAATCAATCAATGCCTGTGACTCAAAGGTTTTGGTAGCAAAGGAAATCGAAACATCAAAAGCGCAGACTTTAGATTTCATAGAAGATGGAGAGGACTCCAGGGACCCTAACTTCACCTCTCCAGAACTAGTTAGGGCCTGGCATTTCCCGATCTCTTAGGGCAAGAGCTGAGCATATGAGTGGAATCAGCACAATAGATACAGAGTCTATTCTTGACTCTTCGTTTCCTCTCCTCTGAAGATAATTTGGAACGTCCTATCTCCATGGGAATCACCGAGGGTGAAACAGGACGAAATTGAGGGTTTGAACGAAGAGGTGCTTTAGCAGAAGTTGTTTTCTCAGCCTCTCTTTCACGAAATCTCATATCAACACGATGGCAAAGAGAGATCAGATCTTCAAGTGACGAAGGAAGCTCCTGGGTAGTCAGTGCATCTTTAATTTTATCGGAGAGCCCCTGCCAGAAGGCGGCAACTAGGGCTTCAGTGTTCCACTGAAGTTCAGAGGCTAAGATCCTAAATTGAATGACGTACTGGCCTACTGTATGAGATCCTTGTCGCAAACGGAGGATGCTGGAAGCAGCGGAGGTCACACGACCTGGTTCATCGAACACACTTCGGAATGTAGAAATGAATTTGGCACTATCTTGCAATATTGGGTCGTTTCTTTCCCACAGAGGGGAGGCCCAAGCCAGGGCTTGTCCAGAAAACAAAGAGATAAGATAGGCCACTCTGGAGCGATGGGTAGAAAAATTTTGAGGTTGGAGCTCAAAATGGACTGAACATTGGTTAAGGAAACCCCTACAAGTTTTGGGGTCCCCATCGTACTTTGACGGAGTAGGCAGGTGAAGCGTGGAAGCTGTAGACACCTGGGATGGCACTGGGGAAACGGAGGAAAGCACAGGAGCCTCAGTAGTGGCTGTCACAGTCTGTCCAGATGTTCCTTGGGAGGTTAATGATTGATAACACTGAAGTAACAGCTGTTGGCGGGCATCCTGTTGCTCCACACGGCTGACCAGATGCTGCAGCATCTCTTTGGCGGTAGGTTCCGTATCTGGGTCTGTCATGGCCTGATCTTACTGTCACGGGCACTAGGAGTCTTTACCCAGGGATCACCAGGTGGTAGGCTTACCAGAGCAATGTAGGTGGTAATAGGGTACTCTGGTAGCAGGGTGATCATGGAACAGTAAATAGCAGATGATGAGATGCTCAGGAAAGTCTATGACTAGCAACACTGGTAATATGGAGGTAATAGTACACGAGGAACTGTATGGACAAGGACACGTGAAGGTAGTCAGTGGTCTGCGATAGCAAGTTGTACCACTGCTATAGTGAGGAGGAATGTCCAACAGAAACGAGGAAGTGATGAGAGTCAGCGGTCTGCGGATAGCAAGTTGTACCACTGTCTGGGTGAAGGAATGGAATCCAAGTGGAGGTATCCGGGGAGTCAGTGGTCTGCGATAGCAAGTTGTACCACTGCTATGTGAGAGGATACTGGAACAGGTGATACTGGAAACAGGGATCAGTGGTCTGCTACTAGCAAGTTGTACCACTGAATATATATGTGGGGAGGTGCACGGGGAGAGACTGCAACACAGGGTAAACACGGCACCTTAACACGATCCACAGTAATATGCACAATATAGATATATATATATGAATGACTGAACAGCACTGCAAATATGGAAAGTCTCTTGAAGTAATCCGGCACAAGATAGTACAGTCAATGATGGTAATAGTCTCAGCGGATAGTAAACTCCAGAAGAGAACAAACTCAGTCCAGCAAGATATGCAATACACCAGCACAGTCAATGAGAAGTATGCATACCGTGGTTCAGAAGCAGGCAGTCAGACAGGAGTGCAGCGATACCTGAGCGGCAGGAGGCCGGCAGGATGAGAAGTCCCTGGATAGATGAAGCAGAGGTCTAGTAGGTGCAGCGCACAGGTAAGTAAACCAACAGGGACACGAATCCACAGGAATCGGTAGAACGCGGAACTGGACTCTTGGAGGACCCAGGAGAATGGTGATGATCTAGCAGCAGGATAGCGGATGAGACACGAATCCAATGCTGACAGGCGGGTAGAGACCAGCGGAACACAGGAAGGCGTGGAGAGCGGATCAGCAGTAGATGGACGATTAGCGCTGGCAGCAGCAGCAGGACTCTGCAGATCCCCGGAGGTAACCAGTAGCAACCAGCAGGTGCAAATAGCGATGGAACACGGGTGAGCAGAGTAGACCAGGAGCTGTTGATCACGGAGAGTAGCGGATGGCAATAATAGCAGCAGTCTCGAGGAAACACGGGAGAGATGAGATGAAGACTGCAGTGCACAGGGGCAGCGGATAGGAATCAGCTAACAGTCACGATGATGAAACACAGCCGAGTTGCAAGCTGGAGTCTGTAGTGCACGGAGGCAGCGGAATAGGAATCAGCTAACAGTCACGATGTTGAAACACAGACGAGTTGTACGCTGGAGACTGTAGTGCACAGAGGCAGCGGATAGGAATCAGCTAACAGTCACGATGTTGGAACACAGACGAGTTGCAAGCTGGAGGCTGTAGTGCACGGAGGCAGCGGATAGGAATCAGCTCACTTGATGATGAACAGGTGAGTAGATGTGGAGAGTGGCTGAAGTGCACGGAGGCAGCGGATAGGAATCAGCTCACAGTTTTGATGATGAACAGGTGAGTAGATGTGGAGAGTGGCTGAAGTGCACGGAGGCAGCGGATAGGAATCAGCAAACAGTCACAATGATATGAGATAGAGTTGAAGTGGCTTAGGAGACTGTAGTGCACGGAGGCAGCGGATAGGAATCAGTCACGAATCAGTCACGATGATACAATTGATGGTAGAAGTGGTATGGGAACCACAGTAGTAGAAGTGGTTTGGAAACCACAGAGGTAGAAGTGGTTAGGAAACCACAGGAATCAGCAGCGCTGAATAAACGAGGAAACACCTTCAGAGACTCATGGGGAATGAGACTCCAAGATCAGGCAACGTGGTGTTGACCACAGGTGCTTAATATAGGGAGTGTTGCCTGATCTGCCAATTAAGTTAAAGGGATATACACTGAAGGGTAGGAAAGGGCTGCGCATGCGCAGACCCTCAGGATGGAGGACGGCCACGGTTCCTAAATGTCCGGGAGGAGGCACTCACGGTCCGGTGAGTGACAACGGCATTCAATACACACTCCGGCCACTATGAGTATCTTGTCATGCCGTTTGGCCTCAGTAATGCACCTGCTGTATTTCAAGACCTGATTAATGAAGTTCTCTGTGAATTTCTTGATCACTTCGTGCTTGTCTATTTAGATGACATCCTGACATACTCTCAGTCGCTGTCCTTGCATCGGAGTCATGTTAAGCAGGTTCTCCAAAAACTTAGAGACCACCATCTCTTCGCCAAGTTGGAGAAATGCGAATTTGAGGTACAGAAGGTGTCATTTCTGGGATACATCATCTCTCCGGCTGGCTTCTCCATGGACCCAACGAAAGTCCAAGCCATTCTCGACTGGGTACAACCCAACAACCTCAAGGCCGTGCAGAGGTTCTTGGGCTTTGCAAATTATTATAGAAGGTTCATCCGCAGTTTTTCTGATATAGTGGCTCCTATTGTCGCCCTTACCCGGAAAGGGATGGATCCCACTAATTGGCCTCCTCAGGCGGTAGCTGCATTTGAAGCCCTAAAAAGAGCGTTTGTATCTGCTCAAGTCCCTAGACATCCCGATCCAGATGTTCCTTTTGTGTTAGAAGTGGATGCCTCCGATGCCAGAGCTGGCGCTATCCTTTCTCAGAAGGATCCTCACACTCACCGTTTGCACCCATGTGCATACTTCTCTCGTAAGTTCTCTACTGCTGAAGCGAATTACGATGTGGGCAACCGAGAGCTATTAGCTATTAAGTGGGCCTTTGAGGAGTGGCGTCACTGGCTGGAAGGAGCGGTACATGTTGTCTCCGTGATTACGGACCACAAGAATCTACAGTACATCCAGTCGGCAAAACGGTTGAACCCCAGACAGGCCCGCTGGGCACTCTTCTTTACCCGCTTCAATTTCGTAATTACGTACAGACCTGGTTCTAAAAATGTCCGGGCAGATGCTCTGTCTAGGAGCTTTATGTCGCATCACGTTTCTGTTTCTGATCCTCTACCTATCATTCCTCCCTCTGTAATCCATGCCGGACTAACTCAAGATTTAAGTATGACGCTCCATAGATTCCAGAAGATAGCTCCTGCTAATACTCCAGGAAATCGTCTGTTTGTTCCAGTCCACTTGAGAAAAGCGGTCCTTTCTGAGGCACATGACAACAAGACAGCCGGGCATCCTGGAATCCATAAAACATTGGAAATTCTTTCTCGTGCCGTGTGGTGGCCCTCGTTATCTGCGGATGTCAGAGACTTTGTCCTCTCCTGTGAGACTTGTGCAAGGAGTAAGGTTCCCAGGAACTCTCCTTTAGGCCAGCTTGTTCCGTTGAACATTCCCTCAAAACCTGGGACACACTTATCAATGGACTTCATCGTTGATCTCCCACCTTCTGCAGGACATAATACCATATGGTGGTTGTAGATCGTTTTAGTAAAATGTCCCATTTCATACTGCTAACCAGACTTCCCAGCGCTAGAAATCTGGCTGTTCTCTTTGTCCAACATATATTTAGACTCCATGGTCTTCCTGTTGATATTGTCTCAGATCGTGGTTCTCAGTTTGTTGCGCAGTTCTGGAAGTCGTTCTGTACCCTTCTTGGAATCAAAATCAGTCTCTCATCTGCGTACCACACTCAATCTAATGGCCAAACTGAGAGGGTTAACCAGTCCCTGGAGCAGTTTTTACGATTATACACCACTGAATTCCACGACAACTGGTCCTCTCTGTTACCCTGGGCAGAATTTGCGTACAAGAATTCCTGTCACTCATCCACTCATACTTCTCCGTTCTACTGTAATTTTGGTTTCCACCCCAGGCCAAATTCTTTATATTCGCTCAGGTCCGCTGGTATTCCAGAGATACGTTCTACAGCTACAGATCTCAGAAGTATCTGGAAGAAAGTTCAGTGCTCTTTAAAACGAGCCTCATTTTTCTCTAAAAAAAAATTTGGATCGCCACCGTACCACCTGCTCATTCAAAGTGGGCCAGAAAGTGTGGCTTTCAACACGGAATATTAGGCTTAGACAGCCTTGTAAGAAGCTGGGGCCTAAATTCATTGGTCCGTTCATGATCATCAAGCAGATTAATCCGGTAGCCTTCAGATTAAAGATTCCTGGTTCCCTGAGGATTCCCAACACTTTTCACTGTTCTCTATTTAAGCCGGTGAGAAATATGAATAAACCACCAAAATACATTATCCAGAGGATTCTCGACTCTAAAAAAGTGCAGGGTCAGGTGCACTTCCTAGTGCAGTGGAAGAATCGTGGATAAGAGGAGCGGTCCTGGGTTCCGCGAAGACGACTGCATGCTTCAAAGCATTTGAAGGAATTTTTTAAAAAATTCCCTGGGAAACCTGGATGTCGGGGTCCCTTGACCCCTCCTCAAGGGGGGGGTACTGTCACGAGCCGCGGCGGTACTCACAGCCGCCGCGGCTCACTTCCTGTCTGCCCCAGCATCCCGGCCGTCACCATGACGACCGGGACGTCACTTCCATGCAGAGGGGTTCCTAACAATTTGCAGACGATATTCTACTTCATATTTCAAACCCAAAAACTTGCCTGTACCTATTAAGGAAGAAAATTAGAGAAATGGGAACAGTTTCAGGATTTGAAGTGAACCTTGAAAAATCAATGGCTATTTTCCTAGGTAGAGGTCCAGTAAAACCTCCATGGGCCCAATCCCTCATGTTACAGTGGGCTGACAAGCCAATACCCTATTTGGGGGTCCGACTCCCAAAGAACATGGCCATTCTCTACTATCTTACTATTGGCAAAGCCATAACTGATATGCGAAAGGAACTGGATGGTTATGAACGACTTAATCTTTCTCATTTGGGCAGGGCAAACCTCTTTAAGATTATATAGTTTCCTCGCCTATTGTACCCTTTTCAAACACTGCCACTCCTTCTAACACAAAAGGATACACAACAAATTAACTATTTGTTCCGCAAATTTATATGGAAAAAGAAACGCCCTAGCATTAGTCTTATTAAACTCCAATAACCCAAAACAAATGGGGGTATAAATCTCCCTGATATAATTCAATACAGCCACGCAGATCATCTGTGCTACATGAAAGACTGGCTAACCGATCAGAGTACTTATATTAATTTAGCAGTGGAAAAACAGTTTCTCTCTGATACTCATCTAAAGGCCTTTCTTCATCTGCATGATCAGGAACTACCTTGCCATACTCTTGAAAATCCCCTTGTTCTCTCTGTTAGGAAGATTTGGCATATATTACGACACAAACTTCATCTTAATGCCTATAAATTCATACATTTACCATTTGTCCAGCAAATTTAACTTGGGTTCTACCGCAGGAGCCAAAGTGACTTGTGAAGTCCTAGAGGCTTCCTCTTGAGCAGGCAGACGATGTGATAATCCCTGAACCATCTGCGACAGGGTCTGAATTTGACCAGCCAATACTTGGGCTGGAGATGGGTTGGTTCCACTTTCATCCATCCCGAGGAATTCCTCCTAGAATTTTCAGGGTTGGTTATAATGTTAGGCTGCCGGTTTTATAACTAAGTTGCAGAAGAGACGACAGAGGTCTTCAACTATAGCAGCCGCCTTTTCCATAGAGCTTTATGTGTTCACAGGTACTCGGATGCCCCCAGGACTTAATTCTTGGCGTAGTGCAAGTTCGTTATTCAATACCGCAGCGGCAGGCCAGAGGAGGCTAAGTGGATGGTAACGGATGGTCAAACGTAGGCTGAGGTCAGGGGTCACAAGCAGGGTAGAATGGTCAGATACACGCCAAGGCTAAGAGTCACAGGCAAAACGCAGAGTCCAAGATACAGGCCAAAGGGTCAGGATCACAGGCAAGCGTGCAAGGTCCAAGGTACAGGCAGATGTTCACAACAGTAGGTCCAATAAAAAAATGGGCAGAGTATTCACAGGAGCTGGGACAAGCAGGAACACGACAGGAGCAGGTCAGCAACAGAGAAAGTCTACGCTATAACCGGCAGGGAGGCTAAGAGCTCCCTGCCTTAAATACTGGTACTAGACAATCAGGGCTTAGCCCAGTAATTATCTTTAGACACCAGGTAATTAATTATTTAGCTGTTTAATCAGCCCACAGGCTGTAGCGCACGCACACGGCTGCTCTGAGTGGCCGGGGCGCAATTGAAGTAATTTAGGTGTCCAGCCTGTTTATGTTGGGAATGTGTATATTTGGGAAAGCCCAGATGCTTTTTCTTTTTTTTGCTAATTTTGTGTCCTTTATGTGGACTAAAATGTGATCAAACATGGACGCCTCTCCCTGACCATGCTCACAAAATAAATAACACTATATATATATAAATGTATGTTGATTGTACCTGTAACTGATTTTCAATATGTAACAACTATTATTGTATCTTATGTATCTGAACTTCTTCAATAAAAAAATGTTTTAAAAAAAAAACAAAAAACATATCAGTCCCCTGTACAGACCGGAGAGATCAGTGACATCTCCATCTGTGTTCCGGTCACTCTCCCTCCTGTCAGTTGGTTATGACTGGCTAGTTCATTGAAACAACTGAAGCAACCAATTCCAAGAATCCAGAGTCTACAGTGTGTATGCAGGAATCAGCAGACTAAGCGGGACTTCCGTTCTTGATAAACTTTCAGATGATATCGTATTGTTTGAAATTTTCTGTAGTTTGTACTTAGCTTAATAACTATAATCATATCAGGATATTAGATCATCATTCATAACATCAGATAGTGAGTATATATGAGAATTTGTGATATCCATTGCTAATATTCTCACAAATTGAGAGGAAACTATATGATTAATACCTGTGTCGTAAAGGATAAATACTGAGGTATATATCTATATTCATTCAATATATATCCAACATCCTTATTTTAGAGACTGAGTCATATAGCAATTAATTATATCATCTGCATCTTTAATGATGTGGAATTCAGATATGAAAGAGTTGTTTTTGAACAAGGAAGTATGAAATGAAACTAAAAGGATTTAGACTGCACAGTCTACACAGCTGCATTTTGTAACTTGTAAAAATTCAAGGTCTTATTGGTTGTATAGATGATAAGTTGCAGCAGTGCCTGGTAAGATACACTCAGCCTTTTTGTTGCTTGTTAAATCCAAGGTCTATTGAGGTACAATGATAATCCATCTGCTCATTACAGATTTCTAGACATATGTTAAAATATTATACCCACATCTAATGAATTTCTCTAGTCTGCTTTATCCTTGAGATATGTATTTTTCTATTTGTTGGCATAATGCCAAATATTATACGCCTGCATCATTGTGATATGTCTATATGATGTGAACTTCAAAACTGATGTCTTTTGTCTGAGTAAATCAGAGTTCTTGCAAACAACAGACTTGTGTGTCTCTTGGCTCTCCGGCTGGCCAATAAGTCTGATATACCTTATCTGATCATTGACCACTCAAGAAATATCGCTATCAGATACTAATATGGATATGGTGAAAGTGAGATATAACTATAAATAATTGGGTAGTAGCTATCAACTGTATGATAAGTGCACCGACAACAGACTGTCCTGGAAGGGATATAGCAAGAATCTAAGAATCTATATTGAGAACTGTGAAGTTTTATGTGTGTTACAATATTAATTAGTTTGTATTTCCTCTAATTGAAGAGTAATTTATTAATTTATTATACTTTCCAGAAAAGTATATATATATATATATATATATATATATCTTGGTTAGACATAGTGTTATTGGACAGGGAGTTAGGTTTAGTGTATAAAGAGAGAAATTTGTACATATTAGTAACTGTTAGTATTACATTTAAATTTAATAACATATCTAAATTGAATTTAATACTCAAACTCATTAATTTGTTTGTGATTTTAATTACTATTTAGTCACTATTGTACATCTAGTTACATATATATTTTTCAAATATTTTTCTATAACAGAATAACAACATTTTGTGTGTCTTGGTTGTGTGAGGTTTGTGTGGTTGCAGGGGGTGCCCATGTTGCCCATGGTGGTCATGTCATCCACGTCCCTATAGACTTTTAAAAGAACACTTGATCGGGGCACTGTGCAAGTGAAAAAGTAAGTTATACATACAAGAACAAATTTATAGATACACCCTTTATCTGGAGAAAGGGGTGTTACATTTATAAAGGTTGAATTTCAACTTGTGGACTGTGCTAGAGGAGAGCGTCTGGACAACGATGATTATTACATTTTCAGAAAAGGACAGACTGACTCCTCTAAGTCAATATATTCTTAACTTAGCTGGCCCCTCCTCGGATATCGCCTCGTTTTCATCTTTATTACACACCTGAATCCATAGCTATCTTCTTTTCTGACATCCTATTGGATCCCAGACCGAATTAATTGAAGGAGGACTGTCTGCATTTGGGATGTAAACATGTCAGTCATCTCTAAATTAGGCACAAAATGTTTAAAAGACTCTGCAGACAGCTAAACTAGGAATCTCTAAATGCTCAAACTCCACCCACTAATGTTAGAATAAATTGTCCCATTAATCTTAACCTCTTTTTTTGTATTCGAATACAGAATTTGAGGAGTACCATTAAGGCTACCCTACATTCAGCAAGGAACACCCTAATTTGCCCAGCTCCTCCATTAACAGGCGTGTATAAATGGGCACAAATGTATAGAAATAGGTCACAAAACAAGATGAAACAGTATTTGCACTGCTCAACTGCAATAATGTAAACATATTTAAGTGTGGAAAAACATTTACATTTATAATAACATATAGTTATTTTTTGCCTTTTTGCCTACGCTTTCTATCCACTTACTTCCAAGATCATGGCAAGAAAACAAAGGGTACAACAAAATAGTGTTGTATTTAAGTGCAAATAAAAACAATTAGACTAACATAGGCACTAACATGTGTTCGTTGCCCAACCTGGGGTGTAGGGAATACTGTATGGTCACCACACGGTATTTCTGGATGCCACTCAGGAGTTGCTACGGTAATTGCCATACAGGGGAAATCCCTGACTAGAAAATGGACCATACCATTCAGTAGTACAATCAAATACATTTTTATTACCCTTTAAACAACTTGCTTTGTGACTCATTCAGTCATCTGTGTTCAAATGTTCCCACTACAGCTGAATCAGATGTTTATGTTTCTACTGAATTCAGGAGAGAAGTAGAAACCACCAACCACCATTTCTCAGTCAATGTGTTAGTTTTCATTTACTTTAAGTTTGTAATACTGTTTATAATCAGAGTTAAAGTTCCTCCCTTTTTATAAGGTTGATCCAGAGAGAAACACTCACAGCCCTGGTGTTTAAAGGGTCTCGTAATAAACATTTAACAACATGTCTTTTATAAACAGGTTTTAAGGTACAGCAGGTTTAATAATGGGTGTTTACTGCATGAAAAGGATTGTAAAGCGTAAGGATTATCATCTTCTATATGAGTAGAATTATGTGTAAATTATAGCAGCCTGACAAAGAGCTGTATATTAGCTGATTCATTACACTGTGATAAAATTGTAGAAAGAGGCCAGAAAGGAATAGGAACATGGACATGTGGCTGACAACATTTTCAATAACGTGAAGTCCAATAAAAACATAAAAAGGGGAAGTGTAACCTCGAAACTCTTCAAGTTCTCAAACCAGTTGGTCAAATCTGCTCTAAATTTAAAAATTTGCGATTTTCAAAATTTAGATAGACTACAAATTTAAAGTAAACAGGTTTGATTATGTTCATATTAAATAGCTACACAGTTTTCCATGCGAACAGTGAACTTGAACTTGAAATCAAGCTCAGTAATATTTGCTGTTTAAACTTAATAGTGATGAATTCTTGAACAAGAAAATTATTATAGTTTATTGTAATGTGTTTTATTGTAACTGCAAACTGGAACCTTACCAGGGGCGAACGCAGGATTTAGAAGGGGGGGTTTCCGCCCCCCCGTAAAAAAAAAAAATATTGCGAGAGGGAGCTGCTGCTCCATTTCGGCGAGTCTGAATTCTACAGCAGCCGCGGCGCTGTCAAGCAGCATCCGCGGTATTGCTGTATTATACTACAATACAGCACTGCCACGGACGCTTCTTTGACAGCGCCGCAGCTGCTGTACAGTACCGTTGGTTCGCGGAGGGGAGGTGTTTCTGGAGAACCAGAAACCCCCCCTGCGTGCGCCACTGCTTACAATCAGCCATGGCATGTTGAACCCAAACTGGCCCAGAAAACACAAATGTTCCACAAACAAGTTTGAGACCTTCAAACTGTCCAAGTTTGATCAAATTGAATAATTTGAGAATCACTAAACCAAACTGTAAATTATTAGGACAATTTCAGACACAGCTCACTGTTATATAATGTACATTGATGTGCATGTGCATGTACAATGTGCATGTCTCTACACTATTGGAAATGGTGCAGTTAGCACATCAAACAGAAGGGAAAACGCTGCATAAATCTCCCAAAAATAAAAAGGTCTACCCAATTCTAGGATTTGTTCTAGTTGCAAGTCAAAAATTATGGTTTTCTTGTTACTAGGGGGAAAAAAACACCGAGATGGCTAAAGAAACAAATATGGTTGAATAAAAAAGAATCCCTAAACTGTTTAATTAATAAATTGATCTACAAAAATAAAAAATGTTGAAATAAATTAATCAACAAAAATAATGTCCTATACTCTTAAAGACTACTTTACATTTTGATGATAATTTCAGGAGCATGATTATGTCTAATGATGAAAGATTGACTCCTAAAGTAATTAGATCTTCTGAATGCTCCACAAAGATACCTAAAGTAAGCATAGCGAATCTCTTAAAGTATCTCTTCAGCACCGAGTACAAAAACAGGTTTAGACAGTTCAGGTATTTTTGTTACTATTAGATGATTTACTTACTTTAGGATATCTAACAATGCATTTATTGCAACACCAAAATGGATTGTCCAGGAACACATTGCTGCTAGACAGTTGAATCTATGCAAATTGTACATCATTACACATAGAATCTAGTCCTCAACATCATCATATAGTACCACTGATTACACAGCTCAGTACAGAGGATATTTTATCCCTCACATCAGTCCCCTAAATATGACATGACCCTTGTGTATTAGAATTCTATGAACTCTTAACTACTGACCTCAAGTAGAGTACACAGAATAATACGTTGAATGAAAGATTTTTATTTATCTTATAAACAACTTTCAACAAAGTTTATAAAGCTTCATTTCGAATGAAGTCCTGAAAAGGCAGTCACAAAATGCTTCAAAACATGTGCAGTACAAAGGTGGAATGCACGGGCATCACTATCCTTTAAGGGATTATACAAAGCACTGACACCATAACCCAAGACATCTGAAAACCAACACCAGGATTTGCACACAGAACAAAAGAAGTAATTTGCAATTGGTCACTGTTAAAGATTTCATGGAACAAAGCAAACTTTAAATATGTACTGGACCAATAAGAAACATATCACAATAATAGTCTTGTGAGAATTGTCATCATCAATTAATTTCTGTTTTTTCTTCTCACTCACCATTATGTCTTTATACAGAAAGGGAGAACACAGTGAGCGGGCAACATTATTATTATTATGTCTTATTTTTAAAGTACAGAGCACTGTTTATAAAGGGATAAGCAACCTGAGAGATATGTGTTAATGTAGCCTCTACTGTATGTTATAAGGATATTAGATTTCATGGTGATATTTCCATGTTAATACGGCAGAGTGCGTTTATATAAGTCATGGAACTTTGCCGTGACTTCTTATATCCATAATCATTTACAGTAGAGGGCATGTTATCTCTTATCATACCCAAGTGTTAATTTAAACACACAAACAGTAACATAGCACACTGTCACACACACTCTTCAATCAGACAGGCATAGGGACACATATTGACATATACACTGACACAGACATATACATATTGTTTTTAATAACAACATTTATTTTTTAAGCTTTTTTCTTCATAATTTTTTTTGTTATATACACCCAACTGCTTTTACACTTGCTACATACATACTATACAGGGGCAGTCTGGGCTGGGGGGCAGGGGGCATCTCCCCCCCCGGGCCAGTCCCATAGTGGGCTACCTTTGGCTGGATACCTGGTTCACCCGCATTTTTTTTCCTTTAAAATGTTCCTAATAGGCTACTGAGACTAAAATTTGCCAGCCCTTCCCTGCATACATACATGCAACAGATCCTCTTATTGCTACTCTGATTGGAAATGTTGTCATGGCTTTGAATGTGAAACATTCTCACCTATTTCTGAGGTGTGCAAAGGAAATAGAATCCACCCGGTGTGTCCTCTGATCTGACGGCATGGATCATCCTTTAGATTGTAAGCTCTTTAGAGCAGGGCCCTCTCTCCTCCTGTTTTCACCACTGTTAACTTTGCTCTCTAGCTACTATGCCCACCTCCTTCTTGGGCTTTCTGACTTCTCTCTTGCTTTTCTCGACACCTTTCAGTGGCTTTTAACCTGTTAGCCGTGCCCACCCTCTTGTGCACAGGTTTCCAGCATGTGCTGAATATCCCTCACCCTCATGCTTTCAGCCTTTCTTTTAGTTGTGCTTTGAGCTGTCTGAGTTATAGTATTAACTGTTAATTGTACTGTGCTGTTTTACCTTGTACTGTCCTATTGTTTGTTCCTGTACGGCGCTGCAGACATTTTGTGGCGCCATATAAATAAAAATTATTATTATTATTATTAATAATAATAATAATAATAATAATAATCTGTAGCATCAACTAGTCTATGAAGGTAAACACTCACAGCAACTGTGTATCACATATACAGATAGGTGGAAGGCACCAATTTTGCAAGGGATTATAATCTAAGGGGGATTGGGACAAATCACACACAAGGAAATCAGTAGGTGCAGATAATTATAGAGATGATTTTCAACAGAAGAAATTTGAAATGTTGAAAGGACATTCACGGGGAAATACCAGAAATTTGCATAACTATCATATAGAATATGACACAATTTGCAATCTAAAAAAATGGGTGGCAAAAATGGTGTACTTAAGTTTCTATGTTGAACTGCAGGCATCTCAAGATATTTCTAACTCAGACACAGCAGTATTTCAGCTCAGCGCCCGGCATATGTTAGGTATACAAATGCATGTACTTCCATGCCACGGTAACTTAAAGATGTAGTTTAACAGTGTCAGGAAAAATGCAAAAGTTGTCCGCAATACAATGGTATGAAGTGTTATACACACAAGAATAGTGACATTACAATGTTATTAATAAATGTGCAAGTTGCATTTTTCATATAAAATGAAAAAAAATACAAACACCCACACATTCATTGTCTGAAGTTTTTTTTAATTCCAATGAGAATCTTCTTTCCTGCAGTAGTCAAATTGGAAAAGACACATAAGTAATCCAAACAGATGACCACTGTGACGAAACAAGTTTGAAAACACCTTAACCAGCGTGTCCCATGTTTCTCACAACATGTGGATTATGACATGTACTTTTTATAGCCCTGGTTTTGTTCCCCAGCTCACTAGAGTACAATTGCAGTGTCTAATTACATGTGGATAAGTGGATATTGTAGCCCATTCTAAATATGTATATTGTTTATTGTAAATTGTTGATATTGCAGTGAAGCTGTTAATTGTCCTTAAAGTGAAGCCAGGTGGGGTATGGGTAAGGATGAGATTCTAGGATACAGGTGAGGGGGCTGTACATACATTCATTCTCCCCCTCCTTTCTCTACAGGAAACAAGGAACAGCTGGGGACCCTCTGACATCACAGAGTAGTGTAAGGGGTTAAGTTTAGGAGGGGCTGAGGGGTGTTTTCTATAGGACTAGTCCAAACATTTTGTCTGCAACCCAGCAAGGGGCTTCTGTGGAAACACAGCTCATCTCCACATCCCTCTTCAACCCCCTGATCCAGTACCCACCAATGTTTAAAGAGGGAGAGAGCCAGAAGTTTGTCCAGGGAGGGGAAAACACAGTGAAAACTTGACCCTGGATATAAGGAACCACTCGAGGGGAGGAGGGATATTCATTCTGAGAATTTATGGTTGGAAGCTGCAGGGTAGTTGGTTTTTCAGTTGCCGTTTCTACCAGTGGAATACATTGGCAGATCCATGAGTCATAAAGTCAGGACAGCCAGCTGACTGTAATTCCTTAAGCTAGTGGTGTAAGGGACAGATAATGTCATGAACCTGCTTAGCATTTATTTACTGTGTATATATAAAATTCTAGTGATTGTTTTTATTACAATAAATGTATTGTTTTACTTTCTAACTTCATTTGCCTGAGTGACTATTTGAACCTTAGAAGGTATTGGGTAGGCTTCCCTGGCATAGTAAGGCACCCATGGGTGGCCAGCCAGGGTGAAGTGGGTAGAATTGGGCCAAAAAACCTGGTATCTTCACAACCAGGATTGAGTATAATATAGATGCAATGCTAATATGTGAAGTACTATCAACTGGAGGGGTTAATATGCAAGCAGCTGATGAGTAGTAGCTAGATATTCAAGTCATCGTCATCATAATCATCAAGATGTATCTTTACACAAGACTTTAAGTACCCTCAAACAATCCACCTCCTAAGTAGTGTATTTAGGAATGCGTCCAAATCTCATTATTATTATTATTATTATTATTATTATTCATTACCTTACATCTCCAGGGGGCATGGTACACTTATGTGAACACGCTCTTAGTGTACTCAACTTTCACTTGCCCATATTGGTTCCGCCTCTTCAGGCAGAAGGAGCTGCAAGACTAAGGCAGAAATCTACAGATACATTTTAGTGCACATATGCAGTATAGAAATGCATATGTTTATGCCACAAAAAATTACTTACATCCAACTCTAAATGAGGCCCACAGTTTCATCTGTTAGATAAACAAACTGAAAAACAGAAAAATATAACTTGAACCATGAAAGTGCTGTATTTCTTTTTTAACTGACCCTACAAATGCAGATTTATTTGTCAGTTTGATAAAATTCACTGATGGTTGTACTATGTGTGGCTCCATCCTGGTAGATCAGATCTGAAGCAGTTGGTTCACAATCGATCCACAAAAGGAGTAAATTAGAGCAGCCTCTGACCTCCATTGGCATGTGTACGATGAATTGGCTTAGCTGTAATATAAAGGGATAAGTCAATTGGCTATTAAAATTGACCTTAGTCTCTCTTGGTGTGTGTGTGTGTGTGTGTGTGTGTGTGTGTGTGTGTGTGTTAGGGAATTAAGATTGTAAGCTCCAATGGGGCAGGGACTGATGTGAGTTCTCTGTACAGCGCTTGCGGAATTAGTGCCACTATATAAATAGCTGATGATAATGATGAATTAAAAGTGGCAGAAAAGTTTAAGTGGTTGGCTTTGCGCAATTTGATCACTCGTATGGGTATCCAAATTGCTCAGCTGATATGCGTCCAAATGAATGGGTGGCACTGTGTGTGGCCATTTAAAAGCCAATTTTTCCTCAAATGTGGCAAAGAATGTGGTGTTAAATGTAGAAGATAAGTCCAGAAAGATTACAATGGAGACATGAATGATTAAATTGGTAAATATTCCTCTGACTTAGCAGACAAGAAATCATTTGAGACTTTAGGCAGAACAATTTTTGTTCAATTTATCAGACAGAAGCCAGACTGTATAGAATTACAAGGTGAGAAATTGAATTAAATGGTTCTAGAAAATCTGTATAAATAGTTTAGATGGATGGGAGAGATAAGAGAAATGCACACCTGGATCACTCACAATCTCTAAGATCAGGTATCTTTATTCAGGAGTGTATTCACATATTCATGCTATAAAAATTAACCCCTAGTGCAAATACTTATTTTTGCTTCTTATTTATGTTTGTTTATTTTAGTCAGCGGAAATAATTGGTCCCTCTTTTATCTTCAATTTGCTAATTCTATTGGTGGTGATTGGCCATTTACACATTCCACCACCCTATAACTGGCCAATGCTTGGTGCACTTATCAGATATTTAAAATAGTTGCTGTTGTACAGCAAAAGTATAAATTTGTCTCATCCACCAGATACTCCTTACCCCCAGCACTTTTATCCTGTGTACCCAAGTCCATGGAGGGGTGGTTATTGGACTCCAGGGCTGCCATCAGAAACTGTGGTACCCAGTTCTAATTAGTCTGGCAGCCCCCCCCCCCCTCGCCATACATGCCTCCTCCCTCGTCGCCGTACATGTGCCCCTCCCACGCTTATCACAGTACATTCTCCCTCTCCCTCATCACAGTATATCCCCCCCACTCCCTCATGGCAGTAAATGTTCCCCTCTCCCCCATCCCATCACAGACAATGTTCCCCTCTCCTCCCCATCCCATCACAGTGAATGTTCCCCTCTCCTCCCCCATCCCATCATAATAAATGTTCCCCCCATCCCATCACAGTGAATGTTCCCCTCTCCTCCCCATCCCATCACAATGCTCCCCTCTCCTCCCCCATCCCACCACAGTGAATGTTCCCCTCTCCTCCCCATTCCATCATAATAAATGCTCCCCCTCCCCCATCCCATCATAATAAATGTTCCCCCAATCCATCATAATAAATGTTCCCCTCTCCTCCCCCATCAAATCACAATGTTCCCCTCTCCTCCCCCATCCCATCACAGTGAATGTTCCCCTTTCCTCCCCCATCCCATCACAGCCAATTTTCCCCTCTCCTCCCCCATCCCATCACAGTGAATGTTCCCCTCTCCTCCCCCATCCTATCACAATGTTCCCCTCTCCTCCCCCATCCCATCACAGTGAATATTCCCCTCTCCTCCCCCATGTCATCATAAAAAATGTTCCTCTACCCCATTCCATCAAAGTGAATGTTCTCCTCTCCTATCATTCCATCATAGTAAATGCCCCCCCCCCCCCCATCCCATTCCAGTAAATGTTCCCCTGAGATGGGATGGGGGGGAGAAGCAGGGCCATCTTAACAACATTATGGGACCCCGGGCAAAGCAGTGCACCGGGGCCCCTACATATATAGATATATATATATAGATATAGATGTATAGAGATACAGATACATATGTATATATATATATATATATATATAGAGAGAGAGAGAGAGAGAGAGAGAGAGAGAGAGAGAGAGAGATAGATGTACTTGCTCAGTGACCCTTGAAGGTTTTTTTTGCAAGTTTTTTCTTTTGCAGGAATATTTATTCTAATTAAGAGCCCTGCCTATGGGCCCCCTTGCCCATGGGGCCCCCGGGCACCTGCCCATCATGCCCAATGGAAAAGATGGCCCTGGGGAGAAGGGAATATTTGAAGAGCCTCTTATACATATGTTATGTTTGAGTTCATGTAATACTAATAATCAGTAGACAGTGTAATTGCTGAACTGTTTCTAAACGTAATAAAGCTCTGTTTGTGAGCGGTTAAATAAAATTACACATTTCTTTGTTTTGTCTGGGTTTGAATATACTTACCCACGTCCATGGGCGAATCGTTAATTTGGAAAGCAAAAAAATGTGTGTGTGGCCAACTTAGTTTATGTTTGACTGAAGACATGGTTAGTGTCACACATTACTTGCAAGAAGTGCCTGCAGTTATTTCTCATCTGCATTTAAAAATTTGCTCTGTAAAATTACATATCAGTGTAAGAAACCCTCCTCAGATTAACCCTCTTTAGCAACCACTGCCCAGGAACGAAAGAGGAAACACTATACAAATAATCCTTAGTAAAAGCTGATGTGAATGTTAAACTTTTCTAATTGCACTATAAGTGTTGGTTTACATAATCTCACAGCTATTGCATTAAATGCTTAAATGGTTACCCTTTCAGAACTGAAACTTCTCAGTAGAATATATCAATGGGAATACAACATTATAAAAATATCTTTCTTGCCTGCATATATATGAGAACCATCAAAATTATGCGTTACTGTGACCACTGTTTCCAATGGAAATCAGGATAACTATCTATCTATAGCATGTAATACATATGCAAATTCACATCACATCTCAATCAATATGTTCCATTCATACACAACTTGGCACATTCGCTAAATTATACAGATAGTACGGCTACTACTGTGCAACATACACATTACTCTGTCTACTAATATTGCAATATTCACACTCATCCGGAGCTGTGTACACAATTATATAGTGCTCAATGCACACACCCTTAGCCTTGCATGGAGAAGCGCTTCTCTCAGCAGTGGCAAGGAAAGAGTGTGCTGTCCTCAGCTCTAGTTTCATCTGTTTCTCACACCTGTCTGCAAACCGCTGGCGTCCCATGTGACAGTCACAGCCTCAGGTGACAGGTGAGCGTCTCCATCCTGCTGATCCGCCCCCCCTCCCCCATTCCTCCTCCAGCCCCGGGGTTCAGGTAGCCTTCCACCCCAACCTCATCTTCAGCACGGCTGAACCGCTGAGCCCCAACTCTCAGCTAGTCCAATAACTAGTTCTAAGTGACCCTGCCACTATGTCATCCCCAACACTGGAATCTCCCACTAGCAAAAAACGGAGTCTGAAGAAAAGATTGCTGAATTTTTTCTCAAGGAGTGAGGGGAATTTAAAGGAAAAGGCCAGGGCACACAGTGAAGGAGATTCGAGCCCGGCAGTCCATAGAGAAGATCACCTGGACCGAAAAGGCAGGAGCAGCTGGAGTGAGAAGAGGGGTCGGAAGCACAGGTAAGGGACTATCTCAATGGACAGAAGAGAAACATTGTGAAAAAGGGCAGAAGAAGGCATTAGAAAGATGTAAACTGGAAAGACTGGCTGATATTGGTCTACATGCCGTTTTATATAACACTAATTTGCAATTGTAAAATATGTCTGTAAACTTACAGATCTGTAAATTTACAGACATAGGCAACCTCCAAGGAACTACAAGTACCAGCAAGCCAAGGATGGCAAGGCATGGTGGAACTTGAAGTTCTAGAACAGCTTTATACCCAAAGATTGTCTCCATTTGGAGTATAATATAACTATTTTATAGGAAGTCTCTTACATGTAAATGATAGTATTATTGCATTGATATTGATGGAAGCATAAGTGATTGAACTGATTAGAAAGGCATCACAGATTCCAATGAGAAATATAAAATTAGCTTGGAAACTTCGTTTTCTCGTCAGATGCAAGTTAGTGTTTCAGCTTTTGTCTTCCCATTGTGGGAATGTGTACTGTTTTGTGGTCAGCGCTCTTCCGTGTGAACTGGTGGATTCGTTATGCGCTGAATGTTTTTTATTTGTTTGATTAGGCTTGTATATTTACTTATGCACCACAGTGTGTAAACAGCAGACTCTCATCTAGAATACACTAATAAATATTTTACTGTAATAAATAGTAGCATCGCAGCTGTAGATAAGGTCAATGGTATTGCAAAGGCTGTTAGAAGCCTGCTAATACAGTATTTACAGTATATTCATGACCCTAATGTCATCTGGGTTTTTCTGACTGGTCTGGTAGATTTCTGTCTTTCAACTTCAATAACAAAGTATGTAACGTCATAACTCTATACAAGGATTACCAATGACATTATAGCACCAACTCACATGAAAGAAACATTCTGAGAGCTTATGCAGAACACCAATTAAGTGTTATAGAAGCTTGTTGTGTTGTCTGAAAACACCCAGAGGCCTATGTACAGAGGCAACCACTTGGGTGACATGTGACACAATGGCAGAATTTTATAAAGGGGAGTGTTAGTTTTCTTACTTCTAGAGTTTTCTGTGAAATTAAGAGTCCTGCTTTCATTTGAACTATTTCAGGTGACATGCCTGCCTGCATACCTCCTTGAGGAACAAAATAATTTGCATTTCATAGAATGTCAGAACAATTCTGGCAAGTACAATAAAATATTAAGAAATTGCTCACTGCTACTTGCCATATTCAGTTGAATACATTCCTAGTTAGAGGAGCTTAGTTAAATGATATGGTGCAAAGTAGACAAATTGCTGTTTCCCATCAATCTGATTATAGCTGCCATTTTGTTGTTACCAAATGACCTTAAACAACTTTGGTTCTTATTTAATACTGTTCCAAAAAGGTGTTGTAATCCTTAGCAAGCAATTACATCTCAACTTTTAACTGTCTAGTGTAATTAGACTAAAGAAAGAGTAGATTGGATTGGTTGCTGTGCCACCTCATTATTCTTTGCACCATGTTATTGAATAAGTCTTAATGTAGGCTGCATGGGATTTCTAGGAACATCTTCACATGTTTCCACAGTGTTTATTTGTTAATCAGTACAGATCATAGTGATTATTAAATGTATCCCTTGCTTTCAGTATATACAGCCCAGTGCTTCTGTGTTGAGTGACATTATCATTACTCTCCCCAATTAGCAAAATTTGAGACTCTAGAACTGATGTAAAACAGTGTAAAAAACCCATTTTCATGTTTAAATTGATATCAGATACATGAAGTACTAATACTTAAATATTTAAACTTTTAATTTGGGGGTTTATTTCTTTTTTTAAAAGAGATGGCAGCCCTCAACTGCATTGCAATATATGTTGTAATTAACTGGGGTACTCTGCAACAATGCGATATACCTGGCATCCCAGTTGACTCTCACATCCAATCACATCCAATCCTGGGTTTACCTGATTGGCTAGGTAGATCCCACAGCTGCAGTCTCCAGGCCAGTCACAGTAAACATTGTGATAAGACCAGGGAAATTCCATTCCTTAGGGTATCAGAACCAGTTCTGATTTAGAGGGAAACGCTTACCTGTATTTTTACTTCGGTATTACCAGACCCTTAAGTGCCAGCTACAGCTCTTTTTGCTCTGTTTACTATGTCCAAATAATGTCATTTGAATTCTACAAATTCCAATAAAATATACATTACATAAATTCTCATTTGGCATAAGCTTATGAATGGGTAAAACATTTACCCATATGAAAGGATAAAATATTTGGATTAAATTGTTTTTTATTGTTTAAGTTGTGTAGATGTGGTGCTTTATAAATTGTGGTACTTTGTGTTTGAGTTATGTTCATTAGCTTGGTGAATTTAGCATCCAGATCATGGGGAGAACTCTTCACAGCGTTCAGAGTAAATACTGGATTAGCCATTTTCACGAGAAAAAGCAGGTATCTGTCATGGTTTGTTCTGCATTCATTATAAATGCCGTGTGTAATTATGAATGACACTAATCCACAAAGTGTGACCAGAAGTAGCTCAACTTAGTACAAATACATAAAAGACACCATGGGCAATATTTATCAAGCATTGTCTTTTTTAAATTGCTGAATTTCCTCGATTTTACAGGTGGAATTTAAAACAGCAGTTTTATTAAAGGTAATGCCTGTTATATTGTATTGGAAAATATATATTTATGGTCACTGCAAAACTTCTTCCCATGGTTCCAATGTTAGCAATCATATATTTTTAAAAAAATAAAAATCAGAAGCCACAGCTCAGTCAGATGAAGACATTCTGGTCACCTGAGGAAAGGGCTAAACCCCCATATAATATATACTGAGCACTGAGATGTATTTGTATATATTATTGAGGGAGAACAAATTTATATCCATATGCTTTTATTATTTCCAATATTAATCCCTTCACAGGAAGCCCACAATAGATCAGTCATTTGGTGTATTTATTGTTTGTTTTTTTTTAATGTTGCTTGTACATCTTTTATATACCAATGTAATATGAGAAACATTTGTTTGTACTGTAACCAGTGCCATTGATGATTTCAATAATTTTCTCACGTGTACTATAAAACAAATAATTACATGATATTAGAGTTAGGCAAAGATTTTCCATAATTTTGACCAGTCTTCTAGAAGTTTGTAGAACAGGTGCTACAAGTAAAACAATGCCGTAATAAGAGGTAAATAGTGAAAACAGCATCTGACTATATGGGTATTGCACTTACCCAATCAAGTCAGACTTTCACAGATTCGCAGCTAAGGGGTGTTTCCCATTGCCAAGAACCCTCCATACCATTTGTTTTGATTGGTTATCAAGCATTTCGAAGTCCCCCTCTGGAAATCCTGTGTTTGCCCCATATACGATGATGTAAATTCTTTAATTTATATACTATGATTTGTATTTTCTCCCGGCATTGTATGAAAAAAGGAAGGCTCACTACATTAATAGAACATGAAGTGTGGGAGCTAGTCATAAAACCATACAGCTCTTAAATCAACCTCTATTCGCCAGGTATTTGGGGTATTGTGTTATGTGTTTAACTATATGTACCCAGTAGAAAACTTCCTCTACAATTTGTTTTTTTCAAATTGCCATCTATGTACACAGCAAATGCAAATGAATAATATTATAGTTTAGCTTGTTATTACAAATCTCCATATTTTTGGGCAACTTGCCCATGTTATTTTAAACATTGAAGCACAGGCCTGTTCTGACCCTGCAGTCAGAATAACTGTATCGTAAATAGAAAACCAGCATTGTTCGAGCATGTAGCTAATCTTACAGACATTAATGCATTCCAGTGTAAGTATCAGCAGCAGCAGCTATTTATATAGAGTTACTATTTCCACAACTCACTCACATCAGTCTGTAAAAAAGTGGGGGGAGGATGTCCGAGCACCCGAACGCAATAGGGGAAAGGGCCCCTTATCTTGTGTGCCGGGCACTCTTTATGCTGTAAGGGTAAAGGGAAAATACAGGAGGGCAGTTCCTCAAGCTGAGTGCACCACGGGAACAGCCCTCACTGGGCTATACTCACAGAAGCGGGTCTACTATGGCAACTCCCTCTGTCCCTGCTACTCCAGGGTGTTCTCACTCATGGGGGTCTTCCAAAGCCCTTGTCTGACAACCAATGCCTGTATAACAAGGGAGACAAAGCAACGCAGAACAATCCCTTCCCCCAACACCCCAGGTACTCACCCAATTCTGAGGGACCACTACGACATGCACCGTACCTTTCTTCTCCTAGAACGGATCCACCCACTCACACATCCGAGCCCCGACTGTTAAGCCCGCCTTGCCTTGGGGCTCAGGACTTAAGGTGCCCTTTTGGACAGGTAAAGGGGCTTTGTAAGCTACTCTCAGTAACTTATCCACTTAACTATCAAGGGACCAAGTGTCTCCTACACTACCTAGGGACCTACCGTCTTGGTAAACCAGGGCCTATCTCCTACTACCAACTATAAGGGTCTACTGCCCTGCTAACAACCTACTGCCCTGCTAACAACCTACTGCCCTGCTAACAACCTGCTGTCCCTCTAACCACAAGGACCCAATGTCCTCCTAAATTAGAAATTAAAATTTATACAGGGCTGCCGTCCTGCTACTCTGTCAGGAGCCTAGCACCTCACTAACTTGAAGGCCTGCGCCTCTCTACACTGAAGGGCCTTGCGCCCTGCTACACTCAATGGCCTTGTGCCCTGCTACACTTTTTGGGCCTTGCACCCAAATGCTGCCATCCGGGCCCCCCTCTACCTATGGGGCCTCGTGCCCCACTGTTCTAATTTTGGGGCCTTGTGCCCAAGAAAATCCTGCCTCAGTCCTAACTGTGCCCGGGCCTTGTGCCCACTACCTGGGCACAAGTCCCTTCTCTGTACCATGCCACAGGCCTAATACCCGAATTGCCCAGAGGCCTGATGCCCAACCTAACTGAGGGTTTTATACTCACTTGCTCCGCACAAGACTCTCAACTTGCCCCGATGTCGTCGTCTCCGGGTCCTCCCGACCCTCCAGTCGTCGGCGCATCTTCTCCGGTTCGGCGCTCTGCTTCCCGCTGCCTTCTTGGCGGGGGTGCTCTTGGCCCTTGCAGGGGCTTCCCGCCAGCTCCTTCTCTTTCCGCGTCGTCTTTGCGTGACAGGGTAGCTCCCAGGCCTTACAAGGGCTCCCTGCCACTTCTGCCGGCTCCTACGGCTTCTCCTCCGCTGGATGTCCCACAAAGTCCTCTTCCTTCTCCGCCGGCGAACTGAACCCAACATGTCGGCGCCCGTCAGTGTAAATAGCCGCCGGCGCGCTGATGTCACTCAGCGGCGCCTCGAGCCCTAATTGGCTCTCCCTGGCTCCAACAGTTCAAATGGCCGGAGGTGAGCCAGGATTAGCTCACCTATCCGGCTGCCAATTGGCCAGCAGGGGGCGGTGAGCCCTGATTGGCTCACTTTCCCTCTGCTGTCTGCACCTGTCGGGGAAGAATGGAAATACTCACCGCTGGAATGCAGCACCGGTGAGTAGTTTGTAGTCTCTTCTTTCTTCGCCCTCTTCCTGGGCACGGCATCTGCAGGACCCCTCTTCACAAGATTCTGCCCCATTGGAGCTTACAGTCTAAATTCCCTAACATACACACAGGCCGAGAGATACTGAGGTCAATTTAATAGGAGTCAATTAACCTACCATTATGTTTTTGGAGT
This sequence comes from Mixophyes fleayi, assembly GCF_038048845.1. Classification (NCBI taxonomy): domain Eukaryota; kingdom Metazoa; phylum Chordata; class Amphibia; order Anura; family Limnodynastidae; genus Mixophyes; species Mixophyes fleayi. The sequence continues at coordinate 248,611,255 of NC_134403.1, read as the reverse complement.
GTGGAAGGAAACCAGAGCACCTGTAGGAAAATCACGCAAACATGGGGAGAACATACAAACTAGACAGAAATAAGCATGTACAATATGTTTTAAATCCTCTTTCCTAAATTGGTGAAAAAATATTTATGCACTAGTAAATATAGTAAATATAACCCATGCACCAGCCATAGAGTTCAGCAGTAAGTGTATTCCTCAAACAACCTACCGAAACTAGGAAAGGTGACTCGCCCCTCATTTTTGAGTAATAGGTTTATGTGTCCATCCAGGACACATGTTCCTTATAGGAGCATTTAAGTAATGGTTAATATAAGTATTATACATGTTAAATTATATATAAAATATGAAATATGTGTATGTATAACATATTTATCTGAAAAAATATCATCCCTGCATAAGTAGATTTAGTTTTTATATATTGCAACCTTCATCATTAGTCCCTTAAAATTCTGTAGCCATTGAGTGCTTTCAGCCATAAATGCTACAACATTTGATTGGTGGTTGTCAGTTTTACGATGACTACAATTATGACAACATCATAAAAATCACGATGAGCATCAAGGCGACAGTCAATAAATATCTAAATAGTGGTATGTAGATATTTATTGACTGTCCCCTTGATGCTCATCGTGATTTTTATGTCGGGGTCTTTCTTGTCGTTATTGTAGTCATCGCCAATATGTACCCCACCCTATTTGATACATAAGTTGTTGATATGCAATTCCATAAGGTTCCATAAAGACATGCAGGGAATAAAAAAAATGTTATAGATTACAACATTTAGTAAACATGTCATTGTAATTAATAGTTGTTGAAATGTCTTTGTTTTTATATCAAATCTCAGGGCACATCTGAAATGGTACCATATCACAGTGGAACTGAAGATACACATTTTTTTTATATGTTGTCCTACTATTATAGTAGTTTTAGATGGGTCTGCTATCAAAAGCTCAAAACTGTAGGGTCTCTGTGTGTCACAGAAGAGTGGAGCAGAAGCTGCACTGAATGTGGCTGCTAGAAGAAAAGAGTTTACAAACGGCAGTAAGACTAATTGACACCTCTCAGAATACAGCTAAAGTTCACAGGTTTGCCTGGAGCCAGTAGATCACATGATGATAAACAAATGTGGCAGGTGAAGTACTATACTATACATAGGGGGAGAATACCATCGAGCCACTGCTGTCTGAGAGGCTTCTATATATTTCAAAAATCCTATGCCACTGCCCATGTCAAACAAAATTACTTTAAAGACAATGATGGAATATTTAGAGGATCAATGAACTATATTAGAAGTCATTAGTTTCTCATTAGACATTATCAAACTCCTGAAATCTTCAGCAAAAGTTAACTCTTTAATGACCGCACACTGCCTTTTTACGGCAGGCAACATGGGTCTTCAACCTGTTGGCCAGGTTTTTTCAATGTCAGCCCAGGATGCCAGTGAGACAGTCAACAACCATTATGACAGCTTGAACATTTCCGCACAATTTTCAGGAAGGTCCAGATTAGCCCTCAGAGTGAAAAAAAAAAAAAGTAACATTGTTTATATAATAATCTAAAAAAAATGTAAATGATAAAAGAAAAAAATTAAATAAAAGCACTTTTCAACCTCTCCGATGTTTCTTAAAATAGAGAAAATTACAAATATTAAATAGCCTAATAAATGGGAAAAGTAGTGGAACCTATTTAAGGACATTTTCTTGGGGCACAGTCATTGTTTCTAAATAACCAGAAACAGAAGACTATCTAATTTAGCTTTCACAACCATAATACAAAAACTATTTAAAAGTGCTGCAAAAAGAAAGCCCCATCTGTCATGAAAAAAGCAATATTAAATTCAGTCGGATACCCTAACAAATAATGAAAGATATTTTTGTTTAACAAGCACATAGCAAAATGCTAAATTGTACCTGGTCAAAAAGCTTCAAAGTGTCCCAGTTATTAAAGAGTAAGAGTAGAAAAATAATTTGTTGAACACTTTATTTTCACAATGTTTTGTTGTTTGCTTTTTTCTATCAGGTTACTATGTAGACAAGTACTTTTTTTGAAATTGCTGCCCTCTATATATAAACCATTAAATTGTACTGTTTGGGTGAAGATACACTTTAAGAATTTGTGATGAAAGCATGAAGTCATCAGAATACAAATATGGGATGTATTATAATATCAGGGTCTATAATGTTCTTGTAGTTTGGAGAATTATGCATACAAATTATCAAATACATTTAAATATGACCACTTGGAACTCCACTGCTTATTACATTGTTTAGCAGTATTTCTCACAATATCGCACAGTAACTGTAGGAGGAAACTCTGATTGATCATATATTTGTGGTTGAATTTAGTAACACATAGCAGTTATTATTCTTTTTTTCTTTTTAATTTTTGAAACTTTCTAGGTAATAGGTTTTTAGATAGCAGATCCCATAAATTTTCTTCATAATGACAGGCGAAGATTAGAGATGCTTACTGACCCCTGTAAAGTGGTTTTGGTTTTGGATCTGGATTAGCGTTGTGTTTTGGTTTTGGTTTTGGTTTTGGCAAAACCACCCTTGTGTATTTTGGTTTCGGATCTGTATTTTTTTGAAAAATTGCTAAAATATGTTAAAATCACATAATTTTGCTCTTTTTTTTTGATCCTACATTATGATTAACCACAATAAAACTAATTTCAAATCATTTGCTGTTAAATTTGACCACATCACAGGTCACAATATTAATATTATACACTTTTGGACAAATACTGCAGCGATCTGGCTGGATGGTAAGCGACAGACTAATGACTCAAACACACAGCAGTTCCTACCACATCTAGGACACATTGGCACACAGCAGTGGCAGAAAAGAAAAGTGGGGCAAGATGGAATTGTCCTTGGATCATGAAACCAGTTATGGTTCATTTGATCTCTCCACCTGTTTCTTGGATAAGTGAGGTAATTCTACAGCTAATACATGGCGACGAGCGCTGACCTCCCCCGTGATGCGTGCTTTTATCACTAAAAAGAGCCATTGTAATTCCCAGCAAAAAGCCAGTTCATCAGTGAACTACGAATCAGCCCCAATTCCCACAAAATTATAATCTAGTTAGGTACCTTTCATGTAAAGTGCAGATTACAAACACTTGATGAAACAGCAGCAAAGTGGAAGGTAATACATATACACGTCTATTTAGACATCCATGCTTACATTACTTCTGCAAGCATCGCCATTCTTTGTTAATAAAAAAACTGTTGTCTTTATACCGTTCAAAAAAAAAATTAGATTTCTGATTTTCCCAACAGCTTGCCATGAACTCGCTTCAAGTGGCGTAACATGGATGAGGTTCATAGATGGTTAAGGTCCCTAACTCGACTGACTGTGGCTTTACATTACAAATGGCTAGACAACTGTTGTCAGGATTTGGGAAAAAATAATACCACACATAAGAAGTGGATTTTTTGGTTTTATGTCCAGGCATGACAATGGCCTTCTTATCACGTGCCAGAACTGCTTCCACCGGTGCAGGACTTACACAAACAACATCATTCTCATCAACATCCTCATTAGCGCCCTCGGCTACACAAATATCCCCCTCATCCTGTTGCAATTCCAAAGTGGCATCCTCAATTGGTGTATCACCAGTGTTGAAGTCGTATAATTGGATGAACGAAAGTATATTGGTTAATATTGTTTTACTGTGCGATTGGGATCAGTATGCCACGTAACACATGGCATGGCGCGATCACGCAGTAAAATATGCACGCAGACACTCGCACTCCCACATTTAGTTATTTATATATTTCATATTTATATTGGTTCCATTCCCCAGTGATTTATGAGCAGATAGTATTTAGTTTAATATTAGTTTTTATATTATGATTATATGTACACTTTACTGTTATTTAAGGTTCAGGTTACTGGAAACATGTCATGTTTAGTATCATTTTAATCCCCTATTCATCAGCAGTTGTCGGTTCATTCGCCGAATAGATCTCACATTGCATACTCTAGTTATCGATGTTAGGGAAATAAATGTTTAAAGTGATACCGACTGTAATATGTAAATAGACTAGCTTAAACTGGTTTCTGGGCTGGAGAATCATCTGGAATGTTGACCCTCACCCTTGGAGGGGGTTGTTTGAACTAGCCTATGATCTGTTTACACTGGACTCTCCTGAAGCCTGGACCTATAGAAGCAAGCCACGTCATCTGCATTGTTCTCTCTGTAACACTGAGTGTATATTATACAACTCTTGCTGGTATTAGCCCAGTCTTCTCTGACCACAGTATTCTGGAGTGAAGTACTGTAAGCTGGTACCAGTGGAACGCAGCTTAGCGAATGCATGCGGGCGCAGTATGTATGTATCTTTTTGGTATTGGCTGTACTGTATTACAATTATGTATTGAACTGCTAAATTTTGCATCTGCTAAAATAAATTACTTTGTGCTTTGGAAACACAACACAATTGCTTAGACAATGCTTATTTGAAAACGATAAAATTATTTTAATACCGGTTACACTAGGGCTGTTCAGGCACACATCTGCAGAAATGCTGAAAGTGGCCTTCTTTATGGGTACACTATCAGAATGGTCACTTTTACACATATCACTCGTGGATGGACTCTCCTCAGGAATTTGTGTAATTTCTGAATCTGAACATACATTTTCCTCTAATGCCTTACGGTTTTCTTCCAGCTCGGCTTTTACACGTTAAAATATTTGGACACCACTTTTGGAGTCTGAATGACAAGGTCTTGCTTGGTCATGACTGACCTTACAAGGAGATGCCTCAGTGACAGTTGCCAAACTCACACTCATAGAGAGAGGTGAAGGCCTCATTCTTTCTTTGCCACTGTGTATGTAGAATGGCATGTTGGCAATTTTATTTTTTTCTGCAGATAACTTCTTGACCAAGGTAAAAGGTGTTTTTTTACATTTTTGTTTCCCTGACTTAAAAACACTATGCACTTTTACATAGGCTTTACCAGATGACATAGAGGGATTACTATCATCATGACTGGTGCCAGCAGCTGCTTGGTGCTCCTGCTCTTCTTTGTACTGCTGTGAATCCATTTTGATAACACTGTACACGTTGACTGCAAATTCAGAAGAAAAGCCTGCCAGGTTGAGTATTTGTATTTCAGCAATGACACTTAGCAATGGAGCTCTCCTCTTTGTGTGCAACCCATATAACACCGTACACTTTGACTGCAATTTCAGAAGACAGGCCTGCTAGCCCTAGTATTTGTATTTTAGCAATGAGAATTAGCAATGGAGCTGTCCTCTTTGTGCTTTACCTATATAACACAGTAGAATGTGACTGCAGAATTACACCAAGCCTGCCAGCACTAGGATTTGTATTTCAGCAACAACAATTAGCAATGGAGCAATGGAGCTCTCCTGAATGTCAGTGTAGACTTTGTTGAACACTGGTATTCCCTCCTCTTTCTATTCTATCTATGTGGGTGCCCAACTGCTCTACAGACTGTGCTACCCCTTCTGTGTCCCTCTGTGAAATGGCGCTAGATCGGCGTGGAGGGTGGTACTTATAGATTTCAAAACTCGCGAGATCCGACGACGTAACGATGATGTTTTGCCTCGTTTTCAATTCTGAAAAAGCGTGAAAGTACCGAGCTGGCTCGGCTCAATACTTGGATATGCGAAATTCGGGTGTGTTTGGTTTGTGGGGAACCGAGCCTGAGCATCTACAGTCTTGACTATTGCAACCTCCTGCTATCTGGCATTTCTGACACCCATATATCCACACTTCAGTCGATCCTAAATGCTGCTGCAAGACTGATCTTCCTCTCTCACTACTTCACATCTGCTGCACCACTTTGCAAATCCCTACACTGGCTCCCTGTGTCCTAAAAGACTTTTCCCGTGCTGCTCCTCACTTATGGAATTCCATTCCACGCTCAATCAGACTTTCCCACAGCCTTCAAATCTTTAGACGATCTTTGAGAACCCATCTCTTTTTTAGAGGTGACCTTATCCCCGATAACACTATTCACACTAGCGCACCCTCACAATTACCATTCTCCACTCTGAACCACATTTGCTCCTCTTGTTTCAGCTGTGCCCTCTTTCACTTAGAATGTAAGCTCTCTAATGATCAGGGTCCTCCATGTTCCTGGTTTTCATGTCTGCATTTATTATGTTTAATTTTTATGTCCCTGTTTTATGTATGTCCTGTTTCCCCCACTGTACGGTGCAGCGGAGCACTATGGCACCTTACAAATCTACGATAATAATAGCAATAATCACTATATTCTACCTATTTATCTATCACAAGTCAGATGGTCAGGATTAGGAAGGAAAGGTTTGAAGCTTGCAGAGTTCCTTAAATGGGCCCAGTACATCTACCCCTGGGCATCGCTCTCCCCCATTTAACATTGTGTGAAGCGGAAACAGGACGGCATCTTCTCTTCAAAAATATGAAGCTGCTGCTGCCAGCTGCCTTTCCATGTCAGAGGCCAACACTCTGTAAAAGATTTTATTATGCTGCCTGTTCAATATTTTCGATGCCCCTTTAACCCTGAAGCCATAGGCAAAGGGTTTGCCTTCCCTAGTGGTAATGCCAGCCTGGGCCTCACATTATTTACATTATATTGATTTCAAAAGCATGGGCAGAGAAACATATTTGTATTTTCATTTTTCCTCTGTTTATTTTCACTTTAAAATATTTTTGTTTGGTTATTATCCTCATGTAGAATAGCAGCATAGCTGGATAGAAAGAAAGTTTTGTCACCAGCCCTAAAGCTTCTGGAACATACAGTACATTCTTCCGCTTCATTGTTGATGAACTGGAAAGAGCTGAACTATCGATTATGTCACTAATTATTGCTATTAAGTGACAAAGAAAGTTTTTGTCAATAAAATTTCCTTTGTTTCCTTAGGTATGTTTACAGTTGTAGTTTATCCTGGGAATTGTTGCAATGTACACACCCAGAGATCACAGTCATTGCAGTTGTATTATTCTTTGTCTAGAATAGCCCTTTTGTCTTAAGATTGTGCAGTCATGCAGGAATATAAGTAGACACAGGTTTTGGTGTCCTTATTAGATTTCATTGGTACTTGATATTTATTCAGTGTGTGGTGAGATTTTGAATTCTGAGTTTGTATAGCATAGTTGGCAGCTGTCTCTAGTTTAAAGGGATAGTTGTAAGAGTTCAAGAATTTTCCCTGCCTGTTTATCTCCCTGATAATGTTCTTCTTTAATTAAAGGGACACATAGGAGGCAGCCATGTAGTGGGCTGAGCTAATATTCAGCTTATCAATTAACTAGCAACTAGTGAGGCACCTAGGGGATATGTATGAAAGATCAGTTTTGTGTGCGGTTTGAAAACAGCCACATATTGCATGTGGTTTTCAGCCCTAAACTGCAGGAATTACTATCCTGGGATTTGGATTCTGAACACTGAAATCAAATGCGATATGTTTTGTTTCAAAATTCTCAAACCGCCGGAAAAAAAAGGTTGGTTATATAGACAGGAGTAGGGGCGAATTGGGAACTTAAAGTGCCCTGGAAAAAAGTCTGAAAGTTGCCTCATGTTGGCGGGGCCAAATAAATTTTAGGCGGGGCCCAGTATGTGTGTGTCTGCCCGTGTGTGTGCCCAGTGTGTGTACCTGTTTATGTGTGTCCTGTTCTTGTCATTTTCACCTCCTGTGGCTGCTGGTGTCTTTAGCTCAGTTGCTGCTTGTCTGAATCCTGGAATGTTGGAGGCTCTATTTGAAAAACAAATGGGTACATGAAATTTAGAAAACTCCAACCATGCCCGGCATTAAATCAATAGCATAATCATTTACTAAATAGCTATCCTCTCACCAAACTCAGCACCACATTCAATTAATAGACCCCAAGCTTCCCCATCTTAAATTAATAGGCCCCACCAATAAATTAAATTGCCCCACCATCACCCCACAAATAAAATATTACCCATTAAATAATAAGCCCCCACCTAAACACCACCATTAATTTAATAGCCTACCTCCCACAAACAATATATAATATATATATATTAGAGTTGTAGTTTATCCTGGGAGGAAGCAGCCAGACACAGGGATCCGTGCCACGCCCACATTAAGGAAGGTGGCTGCTCCTGAAGAAGGGGCCAGCCACCCACTACCATAGTGACCACCTCCGCTAGCACTCATTATGTTTTGGTTTTTTTTAATTATTATTTATTTATTTATATTTTTTTAAAAAAGCAAAAAATACATTCGGTGGCCTCCTGAGGCCAGCGGCCTACCGGGAAAAGTCCCTGTTGGGTGTATGGCCAATCTGCCCCTGGACAGGAGAGATAGCTCAAACTGTATGTGGTTTGAGCTATCTTGCCATTCAAAAAATAAGGGGACCCACAACACACATACAATGCTCCCAGTTTATATCACAGGAAAATGGTGACACGCTAAAGCCTAGTGCAGTATAGGCGGAGGGATGCTAACTTGCATATACATACTGTATCAACATTTTAATATATATGAGCTTAGTGAATGACTATTGAATAAAACTACTGTATATACATTAATCAATGAATGTCTGTTTATGAAACAAATGTGGGCACAAATCTTTTTAATACAGTACAGTACTACAGTATAATTGGTTGACATTAAAAATAAATATTATTTGTTATAGTTTACTACTGTATTATTGTGTGGTTTTGTTTTTTTTAAATCAGTAATTTGGGTTAGATTTTTGGCAGAAAACTTTTTTGCAATTTTGATGTTTTTAAAGAAGCTTTAATAACTTTACTGGCTCCACATTTTGTTGCCTCTATAACCCAGACATCCCAATGTCCAAACCTTGTAATGCTTCCTGTGCTGTAGGAACATTGGAAGGACCACCGCTCATCATTATTCATATTCATATTTTCTTTTGTAACACTTTTAATCATATTTTTGTCCTTCAGAACTTGGCACACTTCTTCTCCCTTATCGAATTCAGCCCACTTTTGAAAGTATTCTCCGTTAAATCGTGTTCTCCAAAAATATCTTGCGTGTAAAAAAGGTTACTTTTAGATGAGGCTTAATTTACTTCTAAAAATCCTCTTCATTTGCTTGGACAGACACATCATATTTTTTTCCTATTTTAAACTCTTGGTTACCGTTTGTCTTTTAATGGAATGCCATACAATTCCAACTTTGTACGCCACTTCTTTCAATGGGACTCTGTCCCAAAAGAAGTGTATTTTTAGGTGTGATCACCAGATGTGTAAGAAATAAACACTGTTGTCCACATCCACACCAGCAGGCTGAGGAGCTAGAGGGAAACATTCTAGAAAGCTTATCAAGAGTGAAGTACCATCTATAGTAGACTCATTCTCATTAATCAATGTGAAAATGGAGCTAGTGGTCATCTGTTCTCTAGCAGTTTCACCAATATCCTATTTTAAACTTACTTCATCATAAAAAATAATCATATTAGACACCAGTCCTATGCAAAAACCATGATGACAATGTGTTATCAAATAATGTTTTCAATATTTTTTAGAATCAAACCCCACGGAATCTCAGTACATAATCTACTCAAGACAGATCAGGTCCACACAGGTCTATAACTTCCTGTTTCTGACTTTGTTTCCACCAATTTCGGGGCACTGAAGGGGTCCATAAACACAGGAAATAATGGTTTGTCAATTACTGAACTTATGTTCTTAACCACACATTGGTGGTGTCCATCTGTGTTATGTCCTTTATTTATCAGAATCTTGTTTAGAAGTAATTGTACCTTCTACTTTGTTAGACAACTCACATTTTACGCTGTGTACAGGCTATTGCTGCACATCCTGTTTTTCCCTCCTTTCTGAAAACAGACAAAATAATTTTTTTAAAAATTACCTTTCTGCTATCTGCTACATAATGTGTCTTAGTCTATTTTTAGTAGCTCAATACGATCAGTGTAATGCCCTTTAATATTGGTACTGGGATTGGACATGCCTATTAGGGGGCTACAAGTGTTTCCACTTCAAAGGGTGTGAAGAGTGAGAAAGGGAAGGGTCAGCGACTGAACTTCGGGTAAGGATGATGGAGCTGAGCGATTGTTATGAGCTTTGGGGAAGCGTGGAGAGAAACTTAAGATATTTCTAGGCGAAGCAATTGTAGTGAGGTGAGATCACATTAGAGAAATGGAGGTCTTGATAACTTAATTACCAAAGCTGACTTAAGACCCTCTACAAAGGTAGTAAAATAAACTGTTCCAGTTAAGTTCAAGTTCAAGCTTCAGAATAGCTGTAGCTTGTTGGATGGCTGATCATTAAGCGAGAGATAGGGCTGCAGAATAGGAGCCGCAGAGTACACTTGCTGTCATTCTGGGGCCAACAATGTGCTGACACCAGACTCAAACCTGTTAAATCAGATGAAACTGTGGTTGCAGTGTAGCCCCAGAGACTATTATATCAAGTAAAGAAATGGGACTGGTGACATATGAGTGGGAGTAATACTCTAAAGAGTGCTGTTTGAGGGACAGTACCGAAAGTGTAAATTACTGGATTGAGACAGCATTACATTTAATGCTGTAACAGGGGACAGTACCCATTGTGATTTCCCCACGGCATGATAAGTCAGCACCTTGGAAATAACAACCGTTTGCGAAATTTTATTGTAGCATATAAATATATGGATGAGGTGTGAATAAAGAGTAGATTTTAACGAGAGATTGTCTGGCACCTGTTACTCTTCAACTGTGCTAATTATACCATTAACTTTAACTTGTTTCAAAATTGCATGCTAAAGGACCCGTTTTCCAAGTTAGCACCCACACAATCCAAGGATACAGATAGTCTGAGCTGTGCACCATTACACTAGTCAGGAATTATAGTTTTTGTATGGTACTGATTGGTGTATTCAAATGGCAGAAACAGTCTTAGTAAGAATAAGTGTACTGTACCTTTAAATACAGAGGGTGAGTCTAAGGGCTCAAGAAATGCCAGGTCCAGAGAGGTAGTTATCTAAAAGCCAGGGATCAAGTGTCAGAGAGGTAGTTGTCCAAAAGCTTAGGGACAAAACACAGGAAAGCTACAAACTGCTTGTTCACGGAGACAAGCTCAATAAATTATATTGAAATGTATAACAAATAAATGCGCTCAAATTGCCTAGAACATATCTAGAATGTAAATAGTAACTATTGGTAGAATAAGATAATTGACATGAAATGGTGCAGAGTTGCAAAAAACTGTGAATTTAATTAGCATAAATAAACATTCCAAAAAAAGGGGAATGGGTATTATCAACAATAATTGGATATTGATAATTGAATACATACATTGAAATGAAAAATAAAAATAACAATAAGAGTAAAAATAAAAATAAAAATAAAAATAAAATAAAATAAAATATCCGGAAAGTGCAAAAATGCAGTCCAAATAGATGCACTAATAAAAGTCCTGGTAAAAAATGGCTCAAGATGACCTAATAAAACAAACAGCAATAGTCCCAGACGGGGATGCAAAAACTGTCCAGATACCTGATAAGTGCTGCGGTCATCCGGGAAATATCACGATGGTAGACAGGGTGAAATCAGGAAGGCTAGCAGTGGAGCTCACAGGAACCGATAATAACTGTGTCCCTAGCGATGCTGCAGTATGATGATGGTGAGCCTGGCGTGCGTTCCACAGTGGAACGCATGAACCGGATATCCTGATGACGTCACGAAAGTGGGCATGTGGAAACGCGTTTCATCTGCAGGAGCAGATTTCTTCAGGGGATGTGGTATGAGTTGGTGATCTAATGAGCTTCCTTATATATTGTCAATAAATGATTGTTTAATAGAGTGTAATTGAGGATTCATTACTAAGCCTAATCAGAAGGGCTTGATTGTCCATTGTAATAAATTCTAAACACCAACCAAGTCACATGAGTATATATGTAATAATACATCTATCATAAACAAAGTGGTAGTTATAAATGGAAAAAATGTAATTACATAAACAGAGATTAATGTAAGCTAATTGAAATCCCTAATAGTAATTGGTATAACAGATTATGTTGGTAACATTAAGAAAAATAATAAACGTATAAAGGCGACCACGGTCGTACCATAGGAAATAGTTCTAACATATAGTTAAACTCCATTTAATTATGCATAAAACTGAAATGTTTAATTGGACTGATAGCAAGTCAGAATGTTGTAAATGTAAGGCTAATACATACATGACTGATGCTTAAAAACCTCTATGACTATCTAGCCTAAATGATGACAGTATTAATTGCTAAGATAATTTAAATGAATGGATGAACGGATTCTAATAAGTTTCTATGTTTATATACATGAGGCTAGGAATATCAAAAATAAGATGAGTGGCAATATTGGCCATAATTAAAACACATAAAGAGGCATCCTATCAAGGTAAGTATAAAATTGTAAAAGATTGCCTACATACTGGTTTAAGGAAAACACTACATCATGGTAAGCGAGAGATGGCGTGTCCTGCCACTAATTGTCACTATATTGGGATAGATCTACTACATGTCTACTACTGTACTGGATATTCCCGGGAGGTCTCCCATCCCAGTACTAAGCCAGCTCCAACCTGCTTGGCTTCCAAGGTCGGCGGGGATTGGGCATCACCAGGGTGGTATGACCGTAGTTTGCATGGAGATACTTTACCCAAAGGGACAATAGGGCATAGACACTACATATCCACGACTCGCAACCAATGTAGATATGGTGTTTCTAATGATAAAGACATATTCTATATTGAAATGTCGAATTCCATATTCAGTCCTCGTGGTGTTAAAGTTTCAAAATAAAGGATCAATTTACTTTCTTCTCTATTAATGTTTTCAATGGGGTCCCCTCCTCGCCAGTTGTTGTATACACATTTGATACCCAGAAACTTCAACCCTGTAGGATCACAGTTGTGTTTAATTTTAAAATGGCTGGAGAGGTGGTGTTTATCGAACCCATTTCTTATGTTCCTGATGTGCTCACCAAATCTGACCTTTAAGGATCTGATTGTTCGGCCAATATATTGCTTACCACATGGGCATTGTATGAGGTAAATAACGTTCTTGGTGTTACACGTAATAAAGTCTCTGACTGAGTACCTTTTTTGATTGTGAGATGAGTAGACCTCAGTAGTTCCTTGGGTACTGTTATGTTGGATTGTACGGCAGTTAATACATTTGCCACAGTGGTAAAAGCCTGGTTTCTGTATATTTTTAGTCAGCCAGTTGGTGTGTACAGTGTTGTCTTTAATGTGATTTTGGACTAAAACCTTCTTGATATCTGGCGCTTTCCTAAAGACTACTTTGGGTTTAGCTGAAATCAGAGGACCCAAGGTTTCATCCTTTTGAACAATATGCCAGTGATTGTAAATAATATGTTTCAAGTGGTTCGCTTGATTAGAAAAATCAGAAACAAAGTATATTTGGTTGTTCACAGGGACTGCTCTTTTACAAGGATTGGGTTGTAATGGTGTTTTATATTTGAGTAATTGATTTCGATCAGTTTTTTGAAGCTTGTTAAATGCTGTGTCAATGATACGATTATCATACTGCTTCTCCTGGAATTGTGACTTGAGTTCAGTACCCTGAGTGATATAATCCTGCAAGTTACTGCAATTACGTCTAATCCTCGTGAATTGACTAAAAGGAATGCTTTTAAGCCACTGTGAATGGTGATGGCTAGTAGAAAGGATATAACTGTTGACATCCACTTGTTTCCTATATGTTTTGGTTGTTATACTGTTATTTTGTATAAAAATTTCTAAATCAAGAAATTCTATAGATGACTGACTATAGTTGGCAGTAAAATGTAGGCCATAATTGTTAGTATTGATGTGACTGAGAAATTGTAAAAGAGAGGTTTCTGACCCATCCCATATGATGAGGATGTCATCAATGTACCTATTCCACAGCACTAGGTTTGCCTCCCAGCTATTATTTTACCAGATGTTATGATTCTCCCAAAAACTCATATAGAGATTGGCATAACTGGGGGCAAACCTAGTGCCCATTGCGGTCCCTTGTATTTGCAAGTAGAATTGGTCCTGGAACCAAAAATAATTGTGTTTCAGAATGAATTCAATATTTGTCAATATGAATTCTATCTCTCTGTTGTCCAATGTATGGTCTTGCTCTAAAAAGTGCTGTATGCTAGTGATAGCTAAATCATGTTTAATAACAGTATAAAGCGAGGTTACGTCACACGTAACCAACCAGTATCTTAAATTCCAGGTAATATCTTGTAGAATTTGTAGAACGTGTGTAGTGTCTTTTAAATAGGCTTTTTGGGTCTGAACATAGGGTTGTAGGTATGTATCTAAATAATGTGAAATAATTGGTCTTCCTGGTGGTTGTTTTATGTCTTTATGAATTTTGGGAAGGTGGTAAATGACAGGAATTATGGGATGGGAATTATAAATGTAATTGTATTCATTGTTAGAAAGAATTCCCATATCTCTACCATGAGTGAGAATCATTTTGAGTTGATTGGAATATTCTGCAGTTGGATTAGTATTCAGTAGCTCATAAGTAGATGAATCGGATAATAATCTGTATGTCTCTTTGATATAGTCACTGTTATTCAGGATCACTATACCCCCACCTTTGTCTGCCGGTTTTATAGTGATGTTTTTGAGGTCTTGTAATTGTTTAAGTGCCTGCATTTCTGTTTGGGTCAGGTTGACAGATTTGTTCTTATGTTTGTTAAAAGTGATGGCATCAATATCTGCTAGGACTAAGGTTTCAAATGCATCTATTAGGCTACCTTTTAATTGTCGGGGATAAAAATTGGATTCTGGTTTTAGGGCAGTATGTTTATATGTATCACGAGATGTTGGGATTTCACGTTCCAAAGGGGTTTTAGCGTAGTATTTTTTAAGGGTTAGTTTTCTAATGAATCGTTGAACGTCTCTATAAGTGTCAAATTTATTCAGAGATCTAGTGGGGGCATATTTAAGGCCTTTATTCAATACACTAATTTGTGGTTCAGATAAATTGTGATCACTCAGATTGAAAATTCCTTTTGGTTTTGGGGGGTCTGTATTGGGTTCACTGTTTTGTTTTTTTGGCCTCCTCTCCTTCCTCGTCTGAGGTGTTTAGTTTCCTTTTGGTGGGTTGGGACTGGCTGGGTTTTAAATGTATGTTTAAGAACTTCGGGCCCAACCCTAAAAAATGACCTATTTGTGAGATGGTATGCTGAGTGAGGTCTACATTGGAGACTGATTCATCTATAGCTAATGTTGGTGTGGAGTATAGAGTGTTGTCCCTGATAATGCTGAAAGGCTCATCATGGACTAATAGTGGAGTTCCCTGGTTGAGAGGGATATTTGTACCTAATGGTGAGCCTATCTTAGGAGTTCGGTGTTTCCAACCTTTTTCAAAGGATTGGATGGCCAAGTGGTCATAGTCTAAGCTGAGGTCATCATGTACAGAGAATGAGGGAGAGTAAGAGCATGAGCTTGTAGTGATATCATGGGCCAATTTAGCTTCAGATGACCAAATTTTAACTGATTTTGATGTATTAATGCCATGTATTGCTGGTATGTCATACCCATTTTTTTGTATGACAGACCAGATGCTATTACACTATTAGGGTTTTCTTTGGTGGTTTTTGAATACAGGTCTGGTTGTGGTTGTGTCTTATTTATAGTTAACAATTTTTTGGAAGGTTTATTCTTTTTATATTTTAACCCAAACTTATCTCTCATGTATTTGGATCTTTTTGTGTCAATGATTGAATGTTCCTTCCGTACTAATCTTTCCTGAATTAATTTAGATAAATCTTGATAAGCGGGTTCGTTTTTAATGGGTAAAATTTCTTTATCTAATAAATTAATCTGATTCTCTAAAATTGTATGTATTCAATTATCAATATCTAATTATTGTTGATAATACCCATTCCCCTTTTTTTTGGAATGTTTATTTATGCTAATTAAATTCACAGTTTTTTGCAACTCTGCACCATTTCATGTCAATTATCTTATTCTACCAATAGTTACTATTTACATTCTAGATATGTTCTAGGCAATTTGAGCGCATTTATTTGTTATACATTGCATGGTACACAGGAAGGGATTCCTGAATTCTTGCTGCTCTTGCCGTTTGGAGTTGAGCGCAGTACCTCTTTTGATTTCAATAAATTATATTGACCTGAAACGTTGGCTTAAAAGTGTATCACTAGCAGCAGGTCCTTAGGCCATTCCGTAATGCAGGTGTGCACAGATGACATGTTAATGAAAAGTGTGCAGTAGCTTAGTACCTGATCCTGTGACTTATTGTGCAGAGGCTCCACAGCTACAACCCAAAGTCAGCAGTCCAAGTCCAGCAGCACCACCTCCAAGATCGGGGTAGACAGCCTTTCTGTATCAGTGTGCCGCCTAAAATTTAGTCGAGCCCAGGTGTGCAGGCTGTGTGTGTGTGTGTGTATATATATATATATATACTTTGTGCTTGCATAGCACTTTGTAGCTTTGAGAAGGGCAATAAAGAACAAATGCACCTTATTGCACTACATGCTTCTTTACAAATTTTTCACAGACGAATGCACATTCTTTTAATTTCTTAATTACCCTAATTCACCTTATACTCCTAAATGCACATGATTTCTTTTTTACATAGTCTTTATTTATAAACCTGGACAAACATTCCTACAAAAATACAAATAAACAATCATTTTCCAAACACAATTAGTGCCCAATATCTCATTGGTTTACAACAATTACTGCATATTACCCATTTTAATTCATTACCAAATCAACGTGCACTATTCCATGATATAAAAAAATACTTTAATCACAAGTATGTGTCATTAGTACAAATTTGCTTTGAAAAAATGAAACACACACAATGGTTTTTTTAAATAAACTTTACTTTATAACAAAATAAACAAAAAAAAAATGCTTTTTAAGCAAATCTAAATATCTAGAAATGTTTTTTCTTCGTCTTTCGATTTTAGCTATTAGGATGTCCTCTCACCACACTGTGCCCTCCTTTATCATAACACTACATCACACTGCGGCCCTCATTACTGTCCCTCATCACACTGTGCTCTCCTTTATCATTACACTGCATCACACTGTGGTCCCTCATTACTGTCCCTCATCACACTGTGCCCTCCTTTATCATTACACTACATCACACTGTAGCCCCTCATTACCGTCCCTCTCCTCACACTGTGGTCCCTCATTACTGTCCATCTCATCACACTGTGCCCTCCTTTATCATTACAGTACATCACCATGCGGCCCTTCATTACTGTCCCTCTCATCACACTGTGCCCTCCTTTATCATTACACTACATCACCATGCGGCCCTTCATTACTGTCCCTCTTATCACACTGTACCCTCCTTTATCTTTACACTGCATCACACTGTGGTCCCTCATTACTGTCCCTCTCATCACACTGTGCCCTCCTTTATCATTACACTGCATCACACTCTGGTCCCTCATTACTGTCCCTCTCATCACACTGTGCCCTCCTTTATCATTACACTGCATCACACTCTGGTCCCTTATTACTGTCCCTCTCATCACACTGTGCCCTCTTTTATCATTACACTGCATCACACTGTTACCCCTCATTACTGTCCTTCTCATCACACTGTGCCCTCCTTTATCATTACACTGCATCACACTATTGCCCCTCATTACTGTCCCTCTCATCACACTGTGCTCTCCTTTATTATTACACTACATCACACTGTGGTCCTCATTACTGTCCCTCTCATCACACTGTGCCCTCCTTTATCATTACACTACATCACACTGTGGTCCTCATTACTGTCCCTCTCATCACACTGTGCCCTCTTTTATCATTACACTGCATCACACTGTTACCCCTCATTACTGTCCCTCTCCTCACACTGTGCCCTCCTTTATCATTACACTGCATCACACTATTGCCCCTCATTACTGTCCCTCTCATCACACTGTGCTCTCCTTTATTATTACACTACATCACACTGTGGTCCTCATTACTGTCCCTCTCATCACACTGTGCCCTCTTTTATCATTACACTGCATCACACTGTTACCCCTCATTACTGTCCTTCTCATCACACTGTGCCCTCCTTTATCATTACACTGCATCACACTATTGCCCCTCATTACTGTCCCTCTCATCACACTGTGCTCTCCTTTATTATTACACTACATCACACTGTGGTCCTCATTACTGTCCCTCTCATCACACTGTGCCCTCCTTTATCATTACACTACATCACACTGTGCCCTCCTTTATCATTACACTGCATCACACTGTGGCCCCTCATTACTGTCCCTCATCACACTGTGCTCTCCTTTATCATTACACTGCATCACACTGTGGTCCCTCATTACTGTCCCTCTCATCACACTGTGCCCTCCTTTATCATTACACTGCATCACCATGCGGCCCCTCATTACTGTCCCTCTCATCACACTGTGCCCTTCTTTATCATTACACTACATCACACTGTGGTCCCAACAGTTAAAGAATAATGACCATGGACCCAATATTTTGTCACAGGACCTAGCAGAATTTTGAATTATACTAATCATATACTCCATACGATGAATATAAAGCTCAGTGGTCGAAGTGGAAATTAAGAAGTGGCGGTATGAAAAATGTAATGGGAATGTAAACAAGTGAATAGAATTATATTATTTTACAATGAAGGCAGTATGAGAAGTAGCGGTATGGCCTGCTACCATATACACCACACTTCCACCAGAGCTTACCTTTCAATTCACACAAATTGTACTTTATCTTTAACTAAACTTAGGTATTAATGATAATTAACATGTCAAGAAACTGCAGTTCAGGGTTAGCAAGCACAGTAATGAAAAAACAGCAGTCTCCTATCACTACCATGTCACAGACCGTCCGCCACTACAGTTACTGACTGCAGCCCTCTACCTACAGAAACATGAAAAAGTGCTGGAATGTAATAATCATGTTAATATGTCAGTCTTCTGCATGAATCCCATAGTGCAACATTTAAACAAGTCAGACCTCCTCACAATATAAATCCCACCAGATTCAGGATACCTACCTGTTCTTGTCACTTTCATCACTTATGGCTGCTGTGTCTTTAGATCAGTTGCTGCTTGTCTGGATCCTGGAATGTTGGAGATCCTATTTGAAAAAAAAAATGGGTACATGAAATTTAACTCCAACCAGCCCCAGTGTTAAATCAATATAGCACCCACATTTTATAAGTAGGCCTCCCTCCAACCAAAACATTAAATTAATAGTGTTACCATTTAAAAAATAAACCTATTTCCCTCCCACAAACAGCCCCTCACACACACATAATATAAATACACTGGCCCCTCACAAACACACACATAATATAAATACACTGGCCCCTCACACACACAATACACTCACACAGTGGCCCTCACACACACATAATACACTCAGACAGTGGCCCCTCACACACACATAATACACACAGACAGTGGCCCCTCACACACACATAATACACACAGACAATGGCCCTTCACACACACATAATACACACAGACACTGGCCCCTCACACACACATAATACACACACACAGTGGCCCCTCACACACATAATACACACACACAGTGGCCACTGACACACAAATAATACACACACACACAGTGGCCCCTGATACACACATAATACACACACACAGAGGCCCCTCACACACACATAATACACACACAGTGGCCCCTCACATACACAAAATACACACCCACATTATTAATATACTAGTTGCAGATCCTTTCTATACCATATCTAAAATGGTGGATTTCCTTTCACTTGTCCCAAATGGAGTATCTGTCATTCAGTCACAGTAGTGGGCCGTACCAAGGCAATTAGGGGTGTTCCAATGCCTGGGTGTTCTCCCACATAAGAAATGGGTGAATACACCTCTGCAGACACAATATCAAGCTGGAGAGTGCCGTATAGTTTTGTGGCCCAGACTGCGCTTTATCATATATATTTATATATATATATATATATATATATATATATATGATAAAGCGTAGAATTCACTGGAGTCTCACACAGTTTGGCTGACCCATTTCACTGTCTGTTGGCAGTTGTCAGGCTGGCTTAAACAGTTTCAGTGGTGGTTACAGCCTATATCCAGTAAAAGCATCGCAACTCTCCCACAACTCTACGTCTGGCTAAACAGTCGTTCCCTCACTACTAACCGGCCACTAACTGGCATTGGTGGACACCTGTCTGCAGCCTGCTCCTGCAGAATAGCTGGGTTTTTACCTGTTTCCCTAAATCAGAGGTGTGACAAACAAGCCTCTTTACCACAGTATATATATATATATATATATATATATATATATATATATATATATATATATATATATTATATATACACACCCACACACATATTTATATATATATTGTATATATATATATATATATATATATATATATATATATATGTATATAAAAAAAATTGACCCTTTTTTTATATCTTTTTTTATAACTTTTTTATATGTATAATTTTTATAATTATTGTTTAGTATATTGTGTTTCTTACATGTCTTATATATTAATGTATGTTACTTTTGTATATGTTAATGTATGTCATTATTTAAGTTGTTTTATGATATTGGAATTTATATTGTTTTTATGTATTTTATGGCTGCATGGTTTTAGTTTTAGATCTTAAGATTTATAGACCAAGTTTACCAATAAGGGAGAATATTTTACTTTCCTGCATATATGCACTTGTATATATGCCTTTATAATTCTATATATGTGCCAGGTTGTGGTTCTTTTGAATGTATTAAACCGCACAAGCATAGTATACAGATGTGTCCCGGCGCTCTAGCGCTAAATGGCACATGCGCAAAATGGCTCTGTTTATGTCCTATAACCACCAGAACATAACAAAGAGAATTTCCCGAGATTGTAAGACTGCGCATGTACAGTACACGAATGAGCATATGCAAAATGGCATAGCGCACTATAAGTAGGAGCATTCGGTAGACTGTTTTTTTATGTTCTGATGAAGTCTTTTTTGATTTAAGATGAAACGTGTTGATATTCCTGCTATTTACATTTATACTAGTTTTATTAACTGGAACTCTGGAGTCTTTCTGGACTTGCCGTTACCCGATGTGGACATAACAACAGACATATTCCCCAGGGGATTTCAGATAAGCCTATTTTTACATTTTCTTGTGAGCTTAATATATTTTATACTTGGTATGCCTAAGCACTATTGTTGGGTGTCTGCGGTGGTTAATCACTGGGTGCATAGTGTAAGGCCCTTTATATATAAAAGGTAACACACTATTGCTGGTTTTCCATATCTTCCTTTGATATATGACTTTGGGACCTTGGGATCTAGGGTTCATCCCGCAGCGCCAATTCTGCTTACCAAAAGTGGCCCAATGGAGGACCAAAAATGATCTGATACGCCTGACAACAAGAAACTATTTGGTATGCACAATTATTATCTTTCTAACTATAGGTAATTTGCCTATAATACTACACTATGGGGCGCCCTGCCTTTTCTTCTCTTTAGATTTGTTTCCCTTATTTCCACCCGGTTATATCGCATTGTGGCTGCCGCTTGAAAACAAGAGAGTGATCTTAATATTACAATTTGGACTTGATCTTGAATAAGCGCCATTTTATATTATTATTTTTCTGTATATATATATATATATATATATATATATATATATATATATATATATATGTATATATATATATATATATATATATATATATATATACACACACACACACACACACACATCGGCGTGTAGTGTGGATTGTACCTGGTCTCAAGATGCTCTTTAAATCACGACACAGCGGTGGGACAGTGAACCCACAGGTCCCCAATTCAAGTAGGACACCGTGAAAAACTTAAGTAACAACAAATTTATTATTCAGGAACAATATATTACTAGAATGTTATTGGGGGGCAAATAATGATTAGCAAGAAATACCATATAATTACAATTTTCGAGTTATAAGCAATGCTACTCACAAAAATTTTACTCTTAATCTAAATCAATATTCACTGCCTTTGAGTGTTTTGGCGACAGTTATGGAAATTGAACTGCGGATATAAACACATTTTTACATTTCTACATACAGCATATCAAATAAAACAATTACTATGTTCCCTTCTATGTCAACAATCAGTAGTATTTGTGGAAATTAACATAACTAGGCAAAATGGATGCCAACCACAAGATGAGGATGTCTGAGGTGACAGCTAGTTACAGTTATAATGGAGATTCTGTGTGACTGTGAGGTAAGAGTCTCTGTCACTGGACACACATCACACTTATTTAGTGTTTAAACATAACTTTTAGCCAAATGTTCAGTACATTTCTTCTTATAAATTGGGTGGAATAAATAATACTGATATTCTGATAACTGAAACTTTTTGTTGTTTTCCTGTCAGAGTAATTGTTACTTGAAAACAGGTAAGTATATCTCACTGTCTCATCCTCCTCCGTTATCTCTTTCTATCTCTATCAATTTCTCTTTATAATGCTATCTTTCTCACAATTTTTAATGTCTGTCTCAGATTTCTCCCTCACTGTGTCTCACCACCTTCGGTCACTGCTGCTGTCACCCCAGTTTGTGAGCTGTCTTTTTTTTATCTGTTTTCTTCTATTTCTTCTTTTCACAAGGCTCCTCAGCCCTCTCTCTGTTACTCTGCTTCCTTGAATCGCAGTCTTCACAGTCTAATAATTTTTCCTGTCAAACAAAAACACAGAACTTTCCAGCAGCCAAACAGACTGGACTTTTCTGGGTCTTACAGTCTCTCCAGTATCATGCCGTGAGACAGTCCCGTTTGCTGAGCCCTAGTGCCCAACTGTTTCTGGGTATCACACAATTATTTTGTTACAATGGCACCTGTCAAGGGTGTGATATATTATGCTGCAAGTGAACAGTCAGTTTTCGAAGTTGTTGTATTTGAAGCAGGAATAATGGGCAAGGGTAAGAATCTGAGCGACTTTGAAAAGTGCTGTGCTGGCTAGACAACTGGGTCAGAGCATATCAAAATTGCTAGGTCTTGTGGGTTGTTCTTGGTTTGCAGTGGTTAATACCTACCAAAAGTGGTCCATGGAAGGACAACCGGTGAACCTGCGACAGGGTTATGGGCGCTCAAGGTTCATTGATAAACATGTGGAATGAAGGCTAGCCCATCTGATGCAATCCCAAAGAAGAGCTGCTATAGCACAAATTTCTGAAAAAGTTCATGCTGACTATGACAGAAAGGTGTCAGAACACACAGCGGATCGCACCTTGCTGTGTATGGGGCTGCATAGATGCAGACCGATCAAAGTGCCCATGCTAACCGCTGTCCACTGCTGAAAGCACCTACAATGGCCACGTGAGCACCAGAACTGTACCATGAAGCAATGGGAGAAGGTGGCCAGGTATGATCAATCACGTTTTCTTTTACAGCATTTGGACAGTCGGGTGCATGTGCATCATTTACTTAGGGAAGAGATGGCACCAGGATGCGTTATGGGAAAAAGGCAAGCTGACAGAGGCAGTGTGATGCTCTGGGCAATGTTTTGCTGGGAAACCTTGGATCCTGATATTCATGTGAATGTTATTTTTACACATACCACATACCTAAACATTGTTGGTAAACCCTGAAGTTCTGCCAGCCAAGAACCTAACTGACATGTCATTTCATGTTTTAAAGTAATTGTTTTGTACAAGTCCCCAGTTTTCAGAAGAGTTTCTTTTTGCAATATTCAAGTAATTGTATGTGGGTCACACAAGTGTAATGGAACTGCAAACCCAGATTTCAGTTTTATTGTATAAAAAAAAAAGTAAGAAAAGAGTTTAAACATATAATTATAGCGGTGGATATAATAAATAAGTTAAACTGTAAATTCTGCCAGTTCTGAGGTGAGTAGTGAATGGAGTAGTTCTCCCTCTAGTGGCAGTCTATGTTCATGCACATCTTATGATCCTAAATAGAGAGATAAGCAAAACAAATTTTGTGGTGAAGCAGACCATTTCCCAGATGTTCCACTTTTGCTTTGCAATTCTGTGGCATGAGTACGCTAAGAAGCACAATCATGGAACAATTGGAAGAACCTTAAATGGTCTGATGCAACCAGGGCCGGACTAGGACTAAAAATCAGCCCTGGCATTTAAAGCATACAGGCCCACCACTATTGGTGCCGCTGCGCAGCGGCGGCGACGCCAAGGGCATGACCACATTATGTTGGAGGCGTGATCAACATGGGGCATTGATATATACATTACAATAAAACATTCAATTTATCAGGCCCTCCCCATCCACATCACGCCACCCCCCACCCCAGAAACACATTACAACACCCTGGTCCACTGTACTTATCTATGCTTCTGACATCCGCAAGGGAACTTCCTGTAGAGTGAGCAGTGAAGCTGTAAGTCTCACAAGATTAATAAATCTCATGAGACTTATAGCTCCTCGGCTTGCTCTGCAGGCTGTGTCCTGTCTGGGGACTGGGAGCAACTATCAGCTGCCTCTTGCCAACCAGTGCTGGATTAAGGCTCGCGGGAAGGGGGGTCCTAGGCACTTAAGACAGGGGGCTCCTATGATGTAATATGGTTATTAGACACATTTTCAACAAATACACAGTCAATACTGTGAGCACTACTGTTATGTGCACACAGTTCTGCCTTCACAAGCAGTACAATGTGAAGCAGTACATACCTCCCAACTGTCTTTGCAGTCAGACCAAATCCTGACTAAACGGGACAGTCACCCACCAAATTCAGGACAGTTGACAGACTGTCCTGCTCTCTCCTACCTGACTTGTGGCTGCTGGTGTCTTTAAATCAGTTGCTGCTTGTCTGGATCCTGGAATATTGGGGGCCCTATTTGGAAAAAAATGGGTACATGAAATTTAGAAAACTCCAACCAGCACCGCTGTTAAATCAATATAGCACCCACGTTTTAAAATTAACCTCACTACAGCCCCAACATCAAAATAATAGTATTCCCATTTAATAAATATACCTATTTCCCTCCCTACATACAGCCCCAGCAATAAATTAATTTGCATACTCACATGATCGTGGCGGCGGAGCCCCACCACTTCGCAAAAAGAAAAAAAAAGTTAAGAACGAAAAAAAATTGGAGTGAGGGCGGGTTACGGCGCTGCGATCATGTGAGTATACAAATAGTCACATGAACGCGGCGCAGGGTACCAGGCCGGCCCACACAGCAATCGGCCCTTCTGGCAAATGCCAAAAGAGCCAGATGGCCAGTCCGGCCCTGGATGCAACCCAGTCGGAGACACCATAAGTTCATGGTTCTTCATTGTGCTATGTTTTAGCAATGTAGGCTAGTGGTGGTGGTTTAATGATGTAAGAGTCTATTTTAGTGGCACATATTGACACCCTTAATATGAATAGAAAATAGTTCAATCGTCAGAAAATCTGAACATTATTTTCGATCTTGTACATCATGTCAGCAGTGTGCTAATTAGCAAATAGGCTTTTTCGACAAGATAGTGTTCCATGCAACATTACAACAAAGTGTCACTGGTCACTTAAGTTTAAGCAACTAGGCATGTCAAAGAAAAATGGTAGTTGGTAGCTGGCACTGAAATATATCAGGATGGCATGTGTGAACATTCAGTCCATTGTGTTTTTCTTCCTGATATCTTCTATTGGCCACATGACTGCTTGGGCTTCATTCAAACTGTGCTGTATGTAGTATGTACTTAATAATTAAGCTTTTGGTATAATTGCAATCTGTCATGAAAACTAGCTTAACTGTTTAGTACAGCTTTGTTTAAAAGTAAAGCATGATAGGGTTCCCCCAACCACCACAATATTTAGCAAAACCTACACATCCTAGCTTGCAGTCATTGAGTAAACACATTTCTGACTAACACATTAATCTGAAAATGAATACACAGACAAATTACAGACCTTATATTGATTGCTGTTGGTGCAAGAAATCATGACCAACTTTGTGGAATTAAGTGTTGGTGAGTACTGTCCGGGCATGTGACTATGATGGCTTTATGCTGCTATTTTCATAGAGCTATATGCAGTGGTGTAACTAAAGCACTCAGGGGCCACTGCAAAATCTACTCTGGAGCCTTCCTTACATTTTTACACCCCTAAAATCAATCAGACAGACTGTGCCCAGATGGTTTACTCACGCTGACTGTCTTTCTAGGATCTTTTCGAAATCTGCCCCAATTTGGCTCTTGCTAAGTTGGTGTCTCTTGTCTGCCTCCCCTATTGCCTGTCACCTACCTGCGCCATTCATGGCTGTCACACCTTGTGTTTTGTGTGCTCTCTATACCTGCTCCTTGTTTTGCATCCCCTCATGTCTATATCTATTTAGCTGGCCCCATTTCCACTCCTTCCTTGAAACTGCTGAAGACCTAGCATGTTCTGTTTAGTAAGTTTAGCAGACACTCTAGTTTGAATTCTCACACCACTCAAAGTTTATATATCGTCCTATAACAGCTGTTTCCACCAGAGTGGGGAAAGAGGCATAAAGCCCTGAACGCAAATAGCAGCTTGTGGCTACATAACTAGGTATATAATGGCATAGTGAGGCTGTATGGGCTATGAATGGTGACATACATTGTGTGCTAGTCATTAAACTGTATTCAGTGGGCATTGAATCTGTTTTTGGGTCTGCATTTGGTGGAAATTGTTCTATATTTGGTTGATATTGACTATAAAATTAACAGTTGGATCAGATGTGTAGAGTATTCACTTTTTGCCATACCACACACAGCATAAGTGTTTACTTTTACAGTGTATCCTACACTGTGATAGTTGCAATACACTAAGTATCAACTATTTGTTGTTTAGTGCTGGCTTATTGTTCACTTTTATGGTCAATTTAATACATTTTTGACCAATTCAATATATTATTTTGCTACTCAGCTCTATAACACTCCAGGCACAATTTACTCTAAACAATATGTTCTGAAAATCAAAGAGTTAACAACGTAATCTTATTGTTAAGTCATATAAAGAAATTGTGTGAGACCAGCTGGTGAGCGAAAACGCCAGGGGGGAAGGGAGTTATGAGGGAGGGGGGTGTCTTGTGGTTTAAGCCATGACAGCGTGGAGGGTGAGTGGGTGTTAGTGAGAGCGGCCTCAATGTCAACCCAGACCCAATGACCAGGAGGGAAGTGAAGGATAACACATTGGGTAATATTTAAGGAAATGGGGGACTCCGAGTCCACCCTCCTGCGTTGGTTAATGGAGTTGCAAATTGACGACTTCCTGGTGGACCAGATGAACTTGGTAGCCATTTGTTGCAGGAGTTTAAAGAAGTTGTCATGGATTAAGGGGGAGAGTCTGAAAAAGATATAAAAGACAAGCAGGATGTTCATTTTAAGGGAGTTTATCCTGTCTGGCCAGGAGATTGTGACTTTGTCCCATTTCAAAAGATCTACTTTGATATTAGCCAGTAGAGGAGGGAAATTTGCAGCATATAGTTTATCGTATGAGTCAGGTAAACCCTAGATATTTTAGTTTGTGGGACTGCTATCTAAAGTCAAAACTAGATTTTATGCATGATAGGAGAGCAGGGGGGGCATTGAGATCCAGTATTTCTGATTTTGTGGCATTGATCTTATAGTTAGAAAGGGAACTGAAGAGAGTGATGTCGTTGAGTAAGTTTAGTAGGGATATGTGGGGATTTGTAATAGACAGAAGTATGTCATCCGTGTAGAGGGATAGTTTATCTTCCGATGTGCCTATGCGGGCTCCAGAGATATAAGGGTTGGACTGTATTTTGTGGGCTAGAGGCTCGATTATGAGTGCAAAGATAAGAGGGGAGAGCGGGCAGCCCTGACGAGTTGTGTTATGAATCTCGAAGGAAGGAGATTGAAAGCTGTTAGCAAGAATGGAGGCTGTGGGATTTAAATACAAGGATGTGACGCCTTATAGGAAAGGGTCCATGGCTGTGAGAGTGTGCCCCATATAAGGGCAGCCCACCATGTCGAACACCTTCTCCACGTCCAATGCTATGAGCAGGGTGGGGGTCCTGCATACATTGAAAATATAGGTCAAATCAATGGCTCGTCTTCTATTATCCTAAGCCTGGCGGCTGGAAATGAAACCTAACTGGTTCGTGTGGACCATCGAGGTGATAACGTCGTTTAAACGATTAGCAAGGAGTTTTGCAAATCATTTGAGGTCCATATTTAACAAAGTGATGGACCTATAATTACTACTGGACTGTGGGTTCCGGCCAGGCTTGGGTCTACGATGTCTGCATGAGTGGTGGCCGGATCAAATTTGGAGACTAATAATATGGAATTGTAAAGAAAAAGAAGCATGGGCAGGAGGGGATTCACAAAAGTTTTGTAATATATGGCTATAAAGCTGTCAGGGCCAGGGGCAGATGCATTTTTAAGCTCTTTGATTTTTTGAGTAATTTCAGACTTAATGATAGTTAGCGTTAAGATAAGATGACGTTAAGATAGTCGGATTGCTCAGAGAAAAGTTTGGGCATATCGAGGGAGGACAAGAAATCTTGAATATTAGAGCTTGAAACGTGTATTGTAATTATAACTATAGATCAATGGTAATGTACATATATAGTGCCTCTCAAAAGTATTTTGACTGTTGAAAACTTAGTACATGTTGTTAAATTACAGTATGTCCAAATAATACATGCATGTATAAATAATACCTTTATTTGAAACACAAACAACATTTTTTTAAAGGAGAAATAAGAACTGCCTTAGCAAATTGATATAGATATGTATATATCAGCGGTGCACATATCTGACAATCATTTGCAGTAGCATTGTTCAAATAGCTGACACCCCCCTTTTCCCCCTTTTTCTTTGTCAAAAATGTAAATATATCAAGACTAATACTGTAAAGAGCGATTTTATAAATTCTCTGGTTGCCCGTCACAATTTTACTAATGACTGACCGTATAGAAAAAACCTGTATTTCAATGTCCATGAAATTTGATCTCTCCTTTGAGGAAATGTATTTATAACAATCTTCTCTAATCACTTGATGGCCATCAATTGTATTCGCTAAGGACAGGTACAACCAGTTCCCCAACCCTTAAATTACAGTGGTGGCAATCCCTAGCACTAATCCTGCTAATTCTGATCCTGATTTTTCTACTCTTATTTCCTCCTCTCCTGAAATATATAGTTTAATTGCATTCACTTGAAGTTGTACAGGCCACAGTTTAGTGCACCTGTCACCGCAAAATCACATTCTTTCAGTAAATAGTACATCTAAATTATATAAATATATATATATATATATATATATATATATATATATATATATATAAAAGGTTTGTTTGTTTGCAAGTATCTTCCAGAGCTCTCAAGGTAAACCTGCCCAATGTTACATAGTTATTTAGTATCGATAAAGTAAGCTATTAGACCACATAGCGACAAAGCAGCAGAGAGGCACATATTGAAAACATAAGTTTTGGGCTTTCAACAATTTTTTGACTGGCGGTAGGAAACCTTGTGACAACACCACATAAAGACATTGCGACAAAGCAACAAATATTATTCTCTAAAAAGCATTTTTGGCCTATTTACCAAATAATCTATAATATAAATGTCTAGTGGCGTGTGTTAGTCTGTCTGTGTATGTGTGGGAAAAAATAAAACCAAGCTGCAGCGCCACCTGCTGGGCGAAGTTATACACTGACCTACTAAATTCTTAGTGTGTGTGGAAAAAAAAAATCAGAAAGGGCTGAAATTTGGTATTCTACGATGTTTTTAATTTGTTAATTTAATTTATTAATTGTTAAAAGTGTTTATAAAGATTTAAAGAAAAATATATATATTTCTTGAAGGAGAAGTGACAGTTGGGAGTGGTTGGTGGTTGCCGGGGGTGACAGTGGGGAGTGGTTGGTGGTTGAGGCCTGGGCTATGGCCCAAATGCATGACAAGAACCTTTTTAACACCTTAAGTAGCTTGATTTGACTAGAATGCATGAGTATCATGCCCGGGTAAACTTGTTTGCTAATATGTATATATTCTAGAGATGTTCACTGCCCCCTGTGTTCTGGTTTTGGTTTTGGATCTGCATTAACTTCGTGTTTTGGTTTTGGTTTTGGTTTTGGCAAAACTGCCCTAGCGTGTTTTGGTTTTGGTTTTGGATCCCTATTTTTTTCTAAATCCCCATTTTATGCTAAAATCACATCATTTTGCTTTTTCCCCCCTACATTATTATTATACCTCAATAACACTAATTTCAAATCATTTGCAGTCAGTTTTGACCACCTCACAGGTCACAATATTATTTTCGTACACTTTCAAATAAAGACTGCAGCGACCTGGCTGGATGCTCAGCGACACAGCAATGACACAAACACACAGGAGTTCCTAGCACCTCTATGAAACTTTGCCACACAGCAGTGGCAGAAAAGAAAAGTGGTGCAAGCTGGAATTGTCCTTTGGTACTCCAACCCACCCTTATGTAATATATTGAAAAGGACATGTACAGTTTAACAAAGCAAGCAGTGCCACTTTTCTGACTGAAGTGCTTGGTTTGTTTGGGCCTCCACAAAACAAGTAACAATGGGCTTAAGGCACCTAAGCAAACAGTGCTGTTAATGAACTCTACTGTGGCAAGTCATGCACCAGTGGAAGCAGTTCTTGCCAGTGATAAGAAGAAGGCCATTGTCATGCCTGGGCGTAAGACCAAAAAATCCACCTCTTATATGTGGAATTAGTTTTACACAAATCCTGACAACAATTGTCTAGCCATTTGTAGCATTGTAAAGCCACAATCAGTAGAGGTAGGGACCTTAACCATCTAGGAACCTCATCCATGTTACGCCATTTTAAGCGAGTTCATGGAAAGCTTTTGTGAAAATGAGAAACTTATGCTAAAAAATAACAACAAGCAGTCCAGCATCAGCTACCTCCCTTCTCTCAGCTAGATCACAGCACCTCTAATCTACACCCCAACACCTTCATCATCCATATCCTCACAAGTGATCGGAGTTAGTCTTGCATCCAAGTTTATAAGGCGAGATGACTCCTCCCCTATTCAGGACTCCTCAGAAGAATCCTTAAGCGTTAGGCCCACTGCCTCTACTTCTGCTGCTGGGGGTGGATGTTCAACACAGAAGCAGACCAAGAAGTAGACTACTAGTAGTTTACAACAATTGATTGTTAAACAATTTTTTGCAAGAGGAAGCAAGTATGAAAGCTGTCACCCAGTCGCAAAGCGGATCACAAACGCCATGGCGATTATGCTAGTATTAGATCTTTGTCCAATATCAACTATTAATGCAGCTGGCTTTAGACAGTTACTTGAGGTCTTTTCTCCCCGTTACCAAATTCCATCACTGCACCATTTTACTAGAAAAGCTATTCCTCACCTCTACCAGAACGTTCGTAAAAATGTAATTATTGGGCTCGAAAATACCATTCTACCCACTGTACACTTAACCACAGATATGTGGACAAGTGGAACTGGGCAAACTAAAGATTATTTGATTGTGACAGCCCACTGGGTTGGTGATACGCCTTTACCAGCAGGGACAGCAGCAGCATGTACCCAAGAATGTCACATTTTTCAGAGGCAGGCTATTCTGTGTATCATCTGCTTCACTTAGAGGCATATTATTATTATTATCGTAGATTTGTAAGGCACCACAGTGCTCCACAGCACCGTACAGTAGGGAAGAAAAGGACATACATAAAACAGGACATATGTAAAGCAAGAACAGACAAAATGAATGGAGACATGAAAACAAAGGGTATGGAGGACCCTGCTCATTAGAGAGCTTACATTCTAAAGGGAAGAGGGCACAGCTGAAACAAGAGGAGCGAGTATGGCTCAGAGTGGAGATTCGGATAGTTGTGAGGGTGCATTAGTGTGAATTGTGTTATCGAGGATAAGGTCACCTCTAAAAAAAAGATTGGTTTTCAAACACCATCTAAACATTTGAAGGCTGTGGAAAAGTCTGATTGAGGGAATTCCATAAGTGGGGAGCAGCACGGGAGAAGTCTTGAAGGTGGGAGTGAGAGGTGGTTATCAGAGACGAGACAAGGTGCAGGTCAGAGGTAATACCGCTGACAGCCTGTTTGAAAAACTAAGGGATGTCATTGCAACATGGCTTATTCTGCTTGGACCCCCCTGAGGATATGTGATTTCTAATAAAACCACAAATGTTGTTAGAGCATTACAGGTGGGTGAATTCCATCACATTCTCTGTGTTGCTCACACAATTAACTTGGCGGTACAGAGCTTTTTGAAAAATGACAGGGACGTGCAGGAGTTACTATCTGTGTCCCGAAAAATTTCAGGACATTTCCGTTATTCTGCAACAGCATGTAGGAGATTGCAGCAGCTACAAGAACTATTTAATTTGCCCTGCCACCAACTGAAGCAAGAGGTGGTAACATTGTGGAATTCCACCCTTTATATGCTTGTGAGGATGGAGGAACAGCGAAAAGCCATCCATGCTTACTCCACAAGCCATGACACTGGGAAAGGAGGGGAAATGTATTCTAGCCCAGCGCAGTGGAGAATACTTTCCGTGTTGTGCAAGATGCTGAAACCACTCGCAGTAGTCACCTGTGAGGAGAGTAGAGACACTGTTAGCTTGAGTCAAGTGATTTCCCTAATTAGACTTTTTGAAAAGCAGCAAGAGAAATTGAAGGAGGGAATGAAACAAGGCAATTTCGTCAATTATGTTGGACTTATAGATTAAGTACTTTATTTGTTTCGCCAGAATCTAAGAGTTATCAACATCTTGAAATAGGATCACTGCATTTTGGCAACTGTGCTTGATCCTATGTTTAAGAGCTATGTCTTCCCTGTCTTTCCAACTGACCCAGATCTCAAGAGATGCAATGAGCTCCTGGTCAGCAAGTTGACAGTTCAAGTGGTACATGACACAATGATGTATCCTCCTTCAGTTTCTCTGGAAATTGCTGCTAGGGAAAAACTTAGCTTTCCCAAGACACCCAGTGGTGATGCAGATGAGTCTACACAACATTTTGACATTGTTAGGCTGCCGGGCTGATAACGGGCTTGCACAACAGATGACAGAGATTTTCACCTATAGCAGCTGCCTTTCCCGTAGAGCTTTATGCACTCACAGGTACTGGGATGCCCCAGGACTTAACTCCTAGCGTAGTGCAAGTTCATTAAACAACACCGCAGCGGTGGGCCAGAGGAGGCTGAGTAGATGGTAACGGATGGTCAGACATAAGCCAAGGTCAGGGGTCACAAGCAGGTAGAATGGTCAAATAACACGCCAAAGGGTCAGGGTCAGAGGCAAGCAATCAGGGTCCAAGGAACAGGCAAGGGTCACAACGCAGATCAGGCAAATAGATATCCAAGAGCAGGTAAGCACAGCACAGCACTGGGACGCTATAACCGTCAGGGAGGCTAAGCCCTCCCTGACTTAAATAATGAAAGTGGCCAATCAGAGCCTAACCCTGAAGCTGAAACAGGCACTGCCTAATACTAATTAATAATAATTATTTAGCCCACGGCTGTGTACACTTTCCGCGCACTCGCCCGGCTGCCCTGTAATGCCGTGACGCGGTGCTGCAAGGTTTGGTGTCCGGCCGTTTCCCCAGCAACGGTTGGGCTGGCACCAGAAGTGACGCCCCGGTCGTCAAGGAGGCGGCCGGGATGCCAGGCAGAGGAGAGAAACAGTACCCCCGCCTTGAGAAGGGGTTAGGAAACCCCGACCCCCTGGCTTCCTGGGGAATTGTTTGAAGAGATAATTAATAAGTCTATCTGCATGTAGACACCTCCGCAGAACCCAAGAACGTTTCTCCAGACCACGGCCCTTTCATTGAGCCAAAAAGTGACGCCAAGGTCTGTGCACTAGGGAGTCTGGTTAGAGGTATGAAATGGGCCATTTTACTGAAGCGGTCAACCACTGCCCAGATAGTATTGTGGCTTGCTGAGGAAGGGAGTTCCACAATAAAATCCAACAACAAATGTGTTCAAGGTCTAGTAGGGACAGATAAAGGCATAGGCTGACCAGAAAGACAGTTCCTAGGGGTTTTGTTTTTAGAACAGATTTCACAGGACATAACAAAGTCTCGAACATCTGAAAACATGGTGGGCCACCAAACGGAGCGTGAGAGATTTTTTGCGGTTTTTTCAGATATGATCGT
The DNA here is from genome assembly GCF_038048845.1 of Mixophyes fleayi. Lineage (NCBI taxonomy): Eukaryota > Metazoa > Chordata > Amphibia > Anura > Limnodynastidae > Mixophyes > Mixophyes fleayi. The sequence continues at coordinate 248,577,247 of NC_134403.1, read as the reverse complement.
GGGCCTCAGTGAGGACAGCCTTTCGAAGATGGACCGGCACGAATAAGCGGTTTGCGGGTGTCTCAGAGGGAGCCAATTTTTGGAATCTGCAAAAGTTTATACCCAAGTCCTGGGCTAAACTGGTGTGGATAATTGAAGGTGGTATAATTGGCAGTGGTTTTGAAACTGGTGTATGATGAGAGGCAAAACTTCTGGATAAAGCATCAGCCTTAGTGTTCTTAGATCCTGTTCTATTACTGATAACAAAACGGAAATGAGTAAAGAACAATGACCAACGGGCTTGCTTTGGATTCAGTCATTTTGCTGATTCAATATATTGGAGGTTCTTATGGTCAGTGATGACTGAGATGACATGGATGGCTTCTTCCAGCCAGTGATGCCATTCTTCAAAAGCCCATTTGATGGCTAAGAGTTCTCGATTACCAACATCATAGTTGGCCTCTGCAGAAGAGAACTTGCAGGAGAAGAAGGCACAAGAAAACAGTCGGTGATTACCAGGATCTTTTTGAGAGTCACATTTTACTGTGCCATAGAAACAGGAGGGGTGGCAGTGTCCTTATCACTCTCCAGTCTTCAGTCACATTGTTCTTCTCACTATCCAGTCTCAGTCATGATGATACTAATCCCTCTAGCTCATGTTCTAAAGCCTATGTTCAAGTGCATAGTGGTTTTAAGTCGGGGAAACAATAATGTAAATAAAAAGCTTGCACCTTTTTAAAGAAAAAACACCTCTCTAATAAAGGTGAAAGTATACTGTAGAAAAACATAAGATTGGCAACATGCCATTCTACCCAAAATATTACCAAGCAAACGAGCATCAACTAGCTACCTTCTCTCAGCTAGATCTCAGCACCTGCAATCTGCACTGTCTTCATATTCACCCTCATCAGTGTGTACATCATCCTCAAGCAATACTAATTCATCCCCGCTGGAAGCCACCATTACAGATGTCTCTGTACTTTGATGTAATTGTCGGTATTGGCCTTCCCAGTGGAATTTGTAGTTCATTTTACGGCACAGCTGTCACGATTCTTGGACAATTCTTTTAGACCAGACCAGATGTCAAAATGTTGTGCTGACTCACCTGCATCACCACTGGGTGTCTTGAGAAAGCTTTTTTCCTAGCAGCAGTCACCAGAGCAACTGAAGGAGGAGACGTGGTTGTGTCATGTACCACTTGAACTATCAGCTTGCTGACCAGGAGCTCATTGCATCTCTTGAGATCTGGGTCAACCAGAAATAAAGAGAATACATAGCTCTTAAACCTAGGATCAAGCACAGTTGCCAAAATGTAGTGAAGCAAATAAAGTACTTGATCTACAAGACTGACATACTTAGCGTAATTGCTTTGTTTCAACTCCTCTTTCAATTTCTCAAGCTGCTTCTCCAAAAGTCTAATTAAGGGAATCACTTGGCTCAAGCTAGCAGTGTCTGAACTCACTGCCCATGGTTTCAGCACCTTGCACAACACGGAAAGTATTCTCCACTGCACTGGACTAGAATACATTCCCCCTCCTTTCCCAGTGTCTGGCTTGTGGAGTAAACGTGGATGGCTTTTCACTTTTCCACTATCCTCACAAGCATATAAAGGGTGGAATTCTACCTTGTTACCACCTCTTGCCTCAGTTGGTGGCAGGGCAATTAAATAGTTCTTGTAGCTGCTGCAATCTCCTACATGCTGTTGCAGAATGCCTGCCAGAAATATCCTGAAATTTTTCGGGACATAGACAGTATATCCTGCACATCCCTGTCATTTTTCAAAAAGCTCTGTGCCACCAAGTTAATTGTATGAGCAAAACAGGGAATGTGATGGAATTTACCTAGCTGTAATACTCTCTCACTATTGGTGGCGTTATTAGAAATCACATATCCTGAGGAGAGTCCAAGCAGGATAAGCCAGGTTGTCAGCAGTATGCCTCTTAGTGTAGTCGGTGACACACAAAGTAGCCTGCCTCTGAAAAATCTGATGTTGCTGGGTACATGCTGCTACTGCTCCTGCTGCTGAAGGCGATTCACCAACCCAGTGAGCTGTCACAGCCATCTAATTCTTAGTTTGTCCAATTACGCTTGTCCACGTGTCTGTGGTTAAGTGTACAGTAGGTAGAATGGCATTTTGTAGCCAATAGATCCATTTTTACGAACCTTCTGGTAGAGGTGAGGAATTGCTTTTCTAGTGAAATGGTGTTGTGAAGGAATTTGGTAATGGGTGCACAGGACCTCAATTATCTGTCTAAAATTAGCTGTATTAATTGTGGATATTGGATGCAGATCTAATACTAGCATAGTCACCATGGCGTCTGTGATCTGCTTTGCGACTGGGTGACACGTGTCATACTTGCTTCCTCTTGCAAAGAATTATTTAGCAGTCAATTGTTGCAAACTACTAATAGTCTTCTTCTTGATCTGCTTATGGGTTGAAGATCCTCCCAGAGCAGCAGTGAGCTTGACGCTCAAGGATTCTTCTGAGGAATCCTGGATAGGGGAAGAGTCATCCAGTCTTAGAAACTTGGATGCAGGACTAACTCCGATCACTACAGAGCATATTGATGATGAAAGTGTTGGCGGTGTAGATTGCAGTTGCTGGAATCTAGCTGAGAGAAGGGATCTAGCTGATGCTGGACTGCTTGTTGTTATTCTTTTAGCATAAGTTTCTGATTTTCCCAAAAGCTTCCCATGAACTCTTTTCAAATGGCATAACATGGATGAGGTTCCTAGATGGTTAAGGTCCCTGGCTGTGGCTTCACAAATGCTACAAATGGCTAGACAACTGTTGTGAAGATTTGGGTAAAAATAATTCCACACAAAAGAGGTAGTTTTATTAGTCTTATGCCCAGGTATGACAATGCCCTTCTTCTTATCACTAGCAAGAACTGCTTCCACCAGTGCATGACTTGCCACTTTAGAGTTCATTAATAGCACTGTTAGCCCAAGCAAACCAAGCACATCAGCGACAAATACGTTAAGGTGTACATGTCCTTTTTAAGATCCAACATAAGGGTGGCTGGAAGGGCCCAAGGACAATTCCATCTTGCACCACCTTTGGTTTCTGCCACTACTATGTGGTATTGTTTCCTAGATGTGCTATGAACTTCCATGTGTTTGTGCCGTTGCTCTGTCGATTAGATTGCAGCAGTTACTGGAAGAATACAATTTACCCTGCCACCAACTGAAGCAAGAGGTGATAACAAGGTGGAATTTCACCCTTTATATGCTTCAGAGGATGGAGGAACAGCAAAAACCTATCAGTCTCAGAGCTCATTGGTTTGTTAAACTGTACTGTCTACCCCTCCTGTTTCTGAGCGAGTTTGTTAAACCTTTTTTCAGCATATTTCCAAAGGACAATTCCATCTTGCACTGTGTGACATTTTGTGCTTGGTCTATCAGCTAACAGTCGACCATTCAGTTCTCAACAGTATTATTAAGTCACCAATTCACATGGTGGACAGTATGATACGGTAGACTATTCAAATGTGGATAGTATTATTATAGGGCTAGGGATATGGTTATGGACTGGTCTAGGGACAGGGATAGGGACAGGTGTAGGGATAGGCACAGGTCTAGGGATAGGAACAGGGTAAGAGTTATGGATAATACTGTCTACATTTAAATTGCAACCTAATAAATACTGTTTACATTGTAATTGATGTCCTAATGATACTGTCAATTTCATTATATTGTCGACTTTATAAACTTGTTGTGACTGGATCCTTTATAAATAACTTCTTTATGGCTGGATCATGTAGAAATAATTTATTGTAGAAATGTATTTCAGAGGTGCAGGCACCAATGCATAATTTGAAATGCACTTATCATGTTACATTGGGATGTGTTTTGCATGCAAATGTCATTGTTTGGGTTTATAACATTGCTAGAAGAAGTCTGTTTACTGATAGCAGGAAATGTTGAGTAAGTCTTTATGTGAAGTGACAAAAACCTGTTTAGCCTGTATACCCAGCAGGCGGCCGCTGCCTGGCTGTCTGGCGTTACTGGATCTCAGATAATGCAAGCATCAAGTTTTAGCACATAACAGAGAAGTGTAAATATGGTTATCTTTGTATTGCATGTAAATCCATTTTTGGGTAAACTAATTGCATAAAATAGCCCTTGAGGCTGTGTTCATCGATATAAAAAGCCCTGTCTTGTATTGAAAATTGTTCTTTCTTGCTTCATCTTGCTTCATCTGACCTGCTCCTGCTACCTTCAACCAGTGTGAGCAAATAAACAACACTTGCTTCAAGGACCTGCCTGGAAACTTCTCTATTCCTGTGACCTACAGATTAGACCCAAAATATAATCTGTTCCCGGCTGTTACTGAGGTTTGAACACAGCATTTCTGGTACCACCATTCTGCCCGCTACCCAGCAGTTCTGGCTAGTGTGATAGGCCAGGGGGGATCCATCCACAGCAAAGCAACCCTGATCACTCGGAAGAGGTCAGGAGTACCAGCCCAGGTACACCAGCAAGGGGTACATTAGCAGCGTCAGTTACCCAGAAGAAACCTGGTACTGGATGGATCCCCTGCTGTGGATGGATCTCCCCTGGCCTATCACACTGACCAGGGCTGCATGGGTAGCAGGCAGAGCAGTGGTACTGGAGAGCTGGGTCCAACCTCAGAATCAGCCGGGGAAACGGATTAGAGTTTGGGTCTAATCTGTAGGTAACAGGATTTTCAGCATGGAAGATATTTTCAAGTAGGTCTATGAAACAAGTGATGTTTATATGCTCAAACACTGGTTGAAGGTACCAGCGTTCAGGTCAGATTAAATCAGAAAGATACATTTCAGTGTACAAGTCAGTGCATTTTATACAGATTTGGACACAGGCTATTTTTAGAAACAGGATGTTCCCTTCTTACCAAAACATAGATTTATATGCATTGCAAAGCTAACAATATTTATACTTGTCTGTGATATCTTACAAATTCAGTGATGTCTTTCATCTTGTCTTTAGACAAAGGAAATCTAGTAACAGGGTCTTAATTAACCCTTCTTGCCTTCAAAAGGCCTCATACATGAAAAGATCCAATCAGCGAATCCTTTCTTTAGACAGTAGCAGAATACGCATTCCCAAAGACAGGTACAACAAAGCTTTTCCTTGCACCAAGATATGCAAAAGGCTTTCAGAACAAATACTTATTGTATGAGATATATATTAGAAATAAGGCATTTGCTTTTGAAAGGTTACAACAGAATAAACAAATTTTCTACCCTGGTCTCAGAAATAACAATTTCCTATCTCACAATATACACAATATCAAAAATAAGTGCATGTGCAATTATATAAATAAGCGCCCTGCGCTATTTCCTTTAAATAAATTTAAACCGAAAGTTATTTATCAGTGATCCAGTCACACCATTGTTAACTTGTTTTGTGGGGTCCCAAATAAACCAAGCACTTCAGCCACAAAAGTGGCACTCATTGTCGCTGAAGTGCTTGGTTTGCTAAAGTGTGCATTTCCTTTTTAAAATCCAACATAAGGGCGGGAGGGCCCAAGGACAATTCCATCTTGCATCACTTTTCCTTTCAGTTACTGCTGTGTTGCAATGTTTCCTACATGTGCTATAAACTGTTGTGTGCTTTGCAACACTAAGCTTGCCCAAGACACCCATTGGTGATGCAGATGAGTTAGCACAACATTTTGACATCTGGTCTGGTCTATAGGAATTGCCTAAACTTCGTGACACCTCTGCCATAACTCCACCTGATCCTACTATCAACATCCAAAGAATGGTGGAGGATTATTTTAATGACAGCATACAAATAAACATGTCAGACAGTCCCTTTACATACTGGGAGGAAAGAAAATGCAATTTGGAGACCCATGTACAAACTCGCTTTGCAATACCTCAGCTGCCCACCGTCCAGTGTGTACTAAAAAAGAGTTTTCAGATTAAATTAATTAAACCAGGTGTAATTATTTTAATATATACAAAATTATTATATTTTACTCCAAATTACATCCCGGAGTGCCCTGATATACACTTCTTTTTCTTTAGCCTTTTGGAATATTAATATGTTTTCAGGTGCACCCTTCAGGAATTTATTAATACCAATATCCTGAATGTAACTAAAAGTCAATGTTATATTAAGGGGATGTATAAATATCTCACCTAGTGCAGTTATTCCTTTTTCTGTGTACATGGGGGTTAATGATGTGACTGGGGGTGCCGTGATGTGTGTCACTCACCGGAGTGTGAGTGCCTCCACTCTGGTACGTGGTTCTCCATCTTTCCCGCTCACACCTGTGTGGAACCGCGGCCGTCCGCCATCCTGTCGCACTGGGCATGCGCAGGTCCCTTTAACAACTACACCTGACCACTAATGTGATTGATGGATCAATCACCCCTCCCTACTTAAGGCACCTGCAGCCTTAGGTAGTGGCCTGATCTTGAAGTCTCACTCCCAGTGAACTTCTATAGGTGTGTGCAGTTTCCAAACTGCTTCCAGCTCTACTCCTGTGTGCAGTTTCCAAACTGCTTCCAGCTCTACTCCTGTGTGCAGTTTCCAAACTGCTTCCAGCTCTACTCCTGTGTGCAGTTTCCAAACTGCTTCCAGCTCTACTCCTGTGTGCAGTTTCCAAACTGCTTCCAGCTCTACTCCTGTGTGCAGTTTCCAAACTGCTTCCAGCTCTACTCCTGTGTGCAGTTTCCAAACTGCTTCCAGCTCTACTCGTGTGTGCAGTTTCAGAACTGCTTCCAGCTCTACTCGTGCTTCAGCTTCCACGCTGCTCCCTGCTCAACTCAGCGGCGGTTCCCATACCGCTACAACGCTTCACTTCTCAGCTTATTCCGGATCTACAAAACTGGGTATGCTCTACTGATTATTGACTATTGCCTATTGCTCGCATACCAGTTATATCTATTGTTGTTTGCTGCACTGGGTACAAGTACCCATATAGACTGTGTTACTGCATTGCTTCATTTAGGACAAGCTTTCACTCAAGCTACGATTTCTCCTCACGCTACTACTTAGCGTTATTGTGCATATCTGCTGTGACCAGCTTCTCCTCCCTGCAAGGCATCTACTCCATACAGACTATTCATTGTGCCTTCCATCTCTTGCTGTACACAGACCACTGACTCCTCCTTTACCTACCATCACCTATCCACATCCACTCCTCGTGTCTACATTATCTTCAGCCTCCGGTTTACTGCTCCAAGTCGCTGACTTTCCTCTAACTATAGCTGCAAGTCGCTGACTTCCTCAGACTATCTCTACTCTCCTGCTGTTGTGTCGCTCCAATCATTCACCTGCCTGCTTTGAGGTGCGTGCCATAACCCCGCCTCTCTAGCAGAGTTCCATCTGGTGAAACTCGGGTAAGCAACTCCTAGTGCCCGTGACAATGTGGCTCGGGGGTGGCGTGATGAATATAATGTTTTATTATAATGTTTGTATTACTATTGAGGGTATGTGGGATGCACTACAGAAACTACATTAAAGATCCACTTTAAACATCATTTATATTAGCCGGATCTGATACTGTATCAGTAATCCTGATTCTGGCTGAGGGGTGCTGGTGTAAAGATAAGTTTTCATTTAGACAGACAGGACTCAATCCAATATGCTTCAGATCCCAATACATAAATTGCCTGTCTACCCTGTTAAAAGCCTTTTCTGGATTTGTTGATAGCTGTAGGCTTTGTACCTTGTACTTGGTGGATGAGGTCTATGACTTTCATAAACACTAAACTCATTGAACTTGTTTAACATGAACTAAGACTACTTTCATAAATAGAGGTCATTTGGCAGCTATATGAAATTTACTGCACTATCTAAGAACGACGTGGGAATATTAGATTAGTTTGAGTTGATTTGAAGTTATGTAGTTCATACTTGCCTTCTTTGGGCAAGTTCTTTCCGGGAGAGGGCGTGGCGGGAGGTGGCATGGCGCGCCCAAACACATCATTTTGGCCCCGCGATGGAGATGATGTTTTGTCGCGGGGGCGGGGCCTAAATGTGATGCGATTAATTTTGTGACGGCAGTAGCGGGATGCGGGAGATTTGCCAGCTCTCCCGGGAGACTGACCGGAATTTCGGGGATCTCCCGGACATTCCGGAAGAGTTGGCAAGTATGATGTAATATTGTGTCCCTTCAATAGATCTAAGGGCAAATGTCCAAACCTAGCTAACAACTAGGTAACTTAGATATAACTACTAAATTCTGAAGTGGTGCAGCACAGAGAAATAAATAGAATTTTGACTTAAAACAAACTACTATGTCTTGTCAAACTTAGAGAACTCATGGAATAAACAACCACAATAATATTATATGGGCTGTGACAGAAGCACTGGGAAAGTAGTGAATGGCATGTATATAAATCCTGAATTTCTGTCATTTGTGTTTTAAAATCCCAGGGAGATTGTTTGCAGTTGGAAAAGCCTACCAGACTCCATTCATATGGCTCATTTTGGGTTTTCCAGAGAGCTTGCAATTTGCTGGATACTCAGGAGTTGCACCTGGTAAGGTGCTGTTAAATGGTTGCTAGGCAGTTCACTCACTCTCTCCCAGTCTGGGGTGCAGATGGATGCTTCCTGAAAGAAATTACAATTTATAGCCAGTGAGTACTGCTGTTTTGAAAGTGTGTATGGAACACTAGGCTCACTTCAAAGAGTCAGATCCTGTCTTGAGCTAGTGCTGAACAGGCAAGGGGGTAAATGTATCAAAGTGCGAGTTTGCCAGCGTGTTTAAATCACGGCAAATCGCGGGTTTTGAAAAAAAAACCTGAAATGTATGAAGCTGCGATTTTGACACTGATGTTCAAAATCGCTGGTCATCTCTGGCGATTTGCTGCGATGTAAACACTCCCGAGATTAGCTAACTCTCCTGTGTTTGGCAAACTCTCCTGTGTTGTAGCAGTGAGTTGTAAACACATCCCTGTTACACTGACCTGTCATACAGCTGCCGGAGCTCCGGCAGCTGTCAAAATGGTAAAGAATAGATCAAAGTGAAAAAAAAAAAAACCGTGAGGTCCCCCCGCTATTCATGCTTAACCCTAGTGCTGCCTGACTAGTGCTGGTCCCGTGAAAATCGGGGAATTTTTTTTTGCGTGGGGTCCCCCCGATTTTCACTTTACCAGCACTAGGCAAACCAGCCAGGGTTGGCGGCACTATAGCAGTGGGACACACGGCAGGGGTCCCCCTGCCATAATGACTAGCCAACCCTAGACTGTTCAGCGCTGAGCTGGATTCCCTAGGGAGTGGGGTCCGCCGAAAAAAACGAGCGGGCCCCCCCCCCTAGAAAGAACCAGCCCAGTGCTGATAGCACTAGGGCTCTTCCTACTACCCCTGGGCTGTGGGTAGTAAGGTAATAACGGCGCAAAAGTGTTAAAATAATAAACGGACGCCATTTCGTTTTGTGTAACTACAAGTCCCAGCCAGCCAGGTTGCCAAAACCATTGTGGCCATGCTGCTGCTTGTATAACTAAAAGCACCAGCATAACCACAGCAGCCAGGGCATGTTGGCACTTGGAGAACCACAAGTGCCAACATGCCCTGACATCCCTGGCTTGCTAGGACCTGTAGTTCCAGAAATTTTTTTTTAAAATAAATAACAACACCCTAGTAAACACCACACACATTTATTAAAAATAAAAAACCCACAATAAACACACTAACCACCCTCATTTATACCACATCTATTTAATAAAAATAAAAACACCCCAAATACTCACCAAAGATGTCTTCTTTCTTCTCCAAAAGGTCCGTGCTTGCCACAGTCCCATATTAATTATACCATACAATAGTCCTGCTTGCCCCAGTCCCAGAATATTTATACTTCCAAAAGTTTTGCTTGGCCAATCTCTTCTGTACTTGGCCCAGAATGGGCCCCTTGTTGATTGAAGTCTTCGTTGCTTCGGCCAGGAGGGCCCCATATTTGTAATATCCACGAGTCTCTAATCTTGATTGTAGAAAAATAAAAAAACTGTGGACCCGACGCTAACAGTTCCTACCTAGTAGAAGGTCCGGTGCGCAATGAACTTACGTTCATTGCGCAAGCTCTAACTACTGTATTATGCGATTTTCCCACGCTAGTGGGGAAATCACTTAATACAGTAAATAGAGCTTACGCAAGTAACGTAGCTCATTGCGCATGCGCTACGCTACTTGCGTAAGCTGTATTTACAGTATTACATAATACAGTAGTTAGAGCTTGCGCAATGAACGTAAGTTATGTGATAAATGTGTGTGGTGTTTACTAGGTTGTTGTTGGCACTTGTGGTTTTCCAAGAGCCAACATGCCCTGGCTGCCGTGGGTATGCTGGTGCTTGTAGTTATACAAGCAGCAGCATGGCCACACTGTTTTTGGCAACCTGGCTGGCTGGGACTTGTAGTTCCACAAAAAAAATGGCGTCCGTTTATTATTTTAACACTTTTGCGCCGTTATTACCTTACTACCCACAGCCCAGGGGTAGTAGGAAGAGCCCTAGTGCTATCAGCACTGGGCTGGTTCTTTCTAGGGGGGGGGTGCTTTTTTTTGGCGGACCCCACTTCCTAGGGAATCCAGCCCAGCGCCGAACAGTCTAGGGTTGGTTAGTCATTACGGCAAGGGGACCCCTGCTGTGTGTCCCACTGCTATAGTGCCGCCAACCCTGGCTGGTTTGCCTAGTGCTTGTAAAGTGAAAATCCGGGGGAAACCACGCACAATTTTTCCCCGATTTTCACGGGACCGGCACTCAAAATCGCCAGAGATGACCAGCGATTTAAACACGCTGGCAAACTCGCACTTTGATACATTTACCCCCTGGTGTAACATCCTTGGCTGATGTGTATAAAGTGCAGCCATCTACCACGGAAGACAGTATTCCCAGTCTGATTATCTAACGGCACAATGTTTCCCCGATTTTCACGGGACCGGCACTAGTCAGGCAGCACTAGGGTTAAGCATGAATAGCGGGGGGACCCCACAGGTTTTTTTTTTTCAAAAGATCTGTACTGCAGCTATACAAGTCTCCAATGTATGAAGCTGCGAGTAAGCAAACTCAGGAGAGTTTGCTTCAAAACACGCCAGATACAACACGCTGCTTGATAGCAGCGTGTTGTACAAACACATCACTGTTATACTGCCCTGGCAGTGTTAAAATGGTAAAGAACAGATAAAAGTTGAAAAAAAAAAGCGTGAGGTCCCCCCGCTATTTATGCTTAACCCTAGTGCTGCCTGACTAGTGCTGGTCCCGTGAAAATCGGGGAAAAATTTTGCGTGGGGTTCCCCCGATTTTCACTTTACCAGCACTAGGCAAACCAGCCTAGTGCTACTTGCGTAACCTGTAATACAGTAAATACAGGTTACGCAAGTAGCGTAGCGCATGCGCAATGCGCTACGTTAATTGCGTAAGCGCTAGATACAGTATTATGTGATTTCCCCACTAGCGTGGGAAAATACCATAATACAGTAGTTAGCTCTTACGCAAACAGAGTAAGAGCATTGCGGAACGGACCTCCTACTAGGTAGGAGGTGTTTGCGGCGGCTCCTGGTTTTTTTTATTTTTATCTTCAAGCAACACTAAAGAGTCGGGATGTACAAATATGTGCCCCTTCTGGGCGAAGAGTTCCTGTTGGCAAAGATTCCCTTATGGAGGTACAAATGGCTGGGACTGGGGCAAGCCGGCAAGATGGATTTACAAATAATAAGTGACATTGAAGCAAGAAAGAAGGCATCATTGGTAAGTATTTGGGTTTTATTATTTTAATAAATACTTGTGGTTTAAAAGAGGGTGGTTAGTGTCTTTATTGTGGGTTTTATTATTTTTAATAAATGTATGTGGTTTATAAGAGGGTGTTGTGGCTTTGTAAACTTTTTTCTTTGTGGAACTACAGGGCCCAGCAAGCCAGGGATGTCAGGGCATGTTGGCACTTGTGGTTCTCCAAGTGCCAACATGCCCTGGCTGCCGTGGGTATGCTGGTGCTTGTAGTTATACAAGCACCAGCATGGCCACACTGTTTTTGGCAACTTGGCTGGCTGGAACTTGTAGTTCCACAAACAAAATTGGTGTCAGTTTGTTTTTTCTACTACTTTACGCCGTATTACCCTACTACCCACAGCCCAAGGGTGGTAGGAAGAGCCCTAGTGCTATCAGCACTGGGCTGGTTCTTTCTAGGGGGGGGCCCGCTCGTTTTTTTCAGCGGACCCCTCTCCCTAGGGAATCCAGCCCAGCGCTGAACAGTCTAGGGTTGGTTAGTCATTATGGCAGGGGGACCCCTGCTGCGCGTCTCCCTGCTATAGTGCCGCCAACCCTGGCTGGTTTGCCTAGTGCTGGTAAAGTGAAAATCGGGGGAACCCCACGCAAAATTTTTCCCCAATTTTCACGGGACCAGCACTAGTCAGGCAGCACTAGGGTTAAGCATAAATAGCGGGGGGACCTCACGTTTTTTTTTTTTTCAACTTTTATCTGTTCTTTAACATTTTAACAGCTGCCGGAGCTCTGGCAGCTGTATGACAGGTCAGTGTAACAGTGATGTGTTTACAACTCACTGTTACAACACAGGAGAGTTTGCTAAACACAGGAGAGTTAGCTCGGGAGTGTTTACATCGCTCAAAATCGCCAGAGATGACCAGCGATTTAAACACGCTGGCAAACTCGCACTTTGATACATTTACCCCCTGGTGTAACATCCTTGGCTGATGTGTATAAAGTGCAGCCATCTACCACGGAAGACAGTATTCCCAGTCTGATTATCTAACGGCATATTACACTAAAGTCGTTAGCTTAGAGACCACATGAAGGAATAGTCATACAGGCCTAATAATTAATCGACCTCTAGAGAAGATTGGGTATCTAAGGAATAATTCATAATGCAATATATGTCAGTACATGGCAGAAATATCAGGTAGAATTTAAGTCCATTCGGGCTGGTGGCTAATGAAGGTTTCTTCCTTTTAGTCCTGGCAACTAGCCACTTCTCATGCTGAGATAAGTGTGGAGAATCCAGAGATGTGTTTGCTTTTTGCCTGTCAGTAAACATCTTTTGAAAACTAATGCTCTTATGGAAGGGGTCAAAATCTTCAAGGCTCCCAAAGTTTTAACATTTTGCCATCATGAAAAACTTGGATATTTAGGGGGAATCACATCAGAATTACATTTTTATTCTAAGGTCATCAGTCAGCAGCTTAGTCTCCATTGCTGTTGTGTTTAACAGGATAGATGCTGTATTATTTTGATTTTGTGACCATTGAACTCAACATTGATGAGACGCCTTGACTTCTGTATGATCTTTTCTTTGATCTTGTAGTTCTGGAGCCTACATATACTATCACTATGTTTTTTAAGTCTGGGGACCCAGTGGGCATAATCCCCTGTGGGCTCTGTTGAACAAGATTTGAGTGTTTGGGTCATTTTCCATTATTTTCATAAAGATTTTAGTGTCTTGATGAGAGACATCGTCCAGAATAACCTGAATCTTTAAATTGCCGTACTTCCACTCGGCGGAGACGGACGCCTGTCACCGCTGCTCTGCCCGGACGGTTGCCGGGCAACAGGATAGCCACGCCCCCAGCCCTGTCAGGCGCATGCGCAGTGGCCCGTCCCGTTGCTAGGCAACGGGACGCTTTCTTCGGCACTTCCTGTGCCTGTTTCACGGAACCTATCATCTGCCTCCTGCATCTATTTAAACCTGGCTCTGGCGCTATTAGGGTGCCAGAGTAACAGGTTCCTGCCTGTAGCTCCCATTGTGTTTGCGCTCCGTGTTTTGACCCGGCTTCCTCGACCATTCTCCAGTTTCTGCCTTCCTGTTGTGACCCGACTTGCTGACCATTCTCTATTCTGTGTGACCCACCGTGTTCCTGTGACCTTGGCTTGTTTGACATTTCTTCTGGATACTCCCTCTGTACTATTAAAGTAATTCTATCATTTTAAAATAAGCATTGCCCAATCAATTGAATGTGTGTCCAAAGCACAAAGTGATTTATTTTAGCAGATGTAAATAGTCAACAATTTCAATACATTATTATATTATGTTAAAGTACAGTACAGCACAGCCAATACCAAAAGATAAGTACATACCAATGCAATCGCTTGCGCACGCTGCGCACCCACGGGACCCGATGGACAATATTCTGTATAGAATATTGTGTCAGAGTTGAATGAGGCCCCAGTGAGATGCAGCTAATATATATATATACAGTCAGTGTTTCATTGTGAACAATAGAGATGACGTAGATTGTTTCTATAGGTCCAGACGTTGGGTGAGTCCAGGCCAGACAGGTAATAGGTTGATTCAATCTAAGGAATCCAAAGGTCTTCTCTCCAGAGTGTCTGCTCCTTTTCATAGCCAGTATCATACAAAGGTTTACTCTCTAATATCAATAACTAAAGTATGCAATGTGCGATCTCTTCGCCGACTGCATCAGACAGCTGCTGATGATTAGGGCTTCAATATGATATCAGGCATGACACCTATTACCTAAACCTTTAATAACACTACAATGTACATATAATCACTATATATATATATATATATATATATATATATATATATATACATATATATATATATATAGACTAATAATAAACCAAATACTATCTGCTCCTGAATTACAGTGTAACAGAACCAATATGAAATTATATAAATAACTAACTGTTGTAATGCGAGTGTGTGCGTGCGTATTTTACCGTGCGATCGCATCACACCACGTAACACGTGGCGTACGCTTCGCAATACGCACGGCAAACCAATATTAAACCAATATACTTTCGTTCATCCAATTATACGACTTTGACAGTCCACCCTTTGATACTACAATAAACTATCACCTTAAAGATGTTATATGCAGGATCTCAGTACCACGTTTCATTGTTATGTAATACAAATCCCCCTTGGTGTATGTCCACGCTGTTTGTAGATCTAAACAAGTTATCATAAGAGAGAGTCTTAATCCTCTAAACGACTTCTTCTTTTACTATAAACCGTACACTTCTGGAGCTTGGAGATAACCTTTTGTATGCCCTTCAAGGGTGCAATAAAACACTTAATACATTATTTGGAAAGGTATAAGGTACAGTAGAACATGTATCAGCTATACAGAATTCTCTACTACAGTTCTTCAAGTTTAACAGGTTCTTCTGTCCAACGCATGTCTTTAAGCTCAGAATACATTTAAACACTTCATGTGCATCAATAGCATTACCCTATGTCTATCAGTAATGTCATATGAAATCTCCTTCAGCCTGCGTTAATATACACACATCTAATAATGTCACCAGTTCTTTTCATCAACACTTGTGGGCGGGCTATTGTCTTTTCGTTCTTCCCAGTCTCTCAATACTCAGATTTAACAGTGATCGGCTTGCAAAGCATTGGGAGACTTCAGACTAAGGGACCTAGGTGTCCTACTTTTTTCCCTAGTGACCTCCCACCCATAGTTCGGGTACCTCAAGAATATTTAGTGGAAAGAGAACTAATCCTACTTGATATAATTACTGAGGCACGTGTGAGCACACCCAGCCCTTTGTTTGGTCTAAAACCTTACCCTCCCAAGAATGATAATCATTCTCAAGGATGCCTGCTCGAGTCCGGATATTACTGGACTGGCATCGCTGGGTGTATCTCTTTTTAACTATGGGGTCGCCGTACTTACGGACGTAATGCTACTCAGACAATAGCCCCTCGCACTTTCTCCAAGCTCCAAGGTTTCCAAATTTTCCTTTACCCCTGAATTGAATAGAGTAATTGGCTGGACTGATTATGCTACTAACTTCTTCCTCCCCAATACCTCCTTACCATTACCTGAACCAGTCTCTGTCACCAGCTAATAATCAAAAGAATTAACCGTCCTGAGAAGAGAATGAAATGAGAGAACACAAAAGAGGAAAAACTACAACTTCATGCTGGACACCAGTCTTAGCCTTTGGCTCAGGTGCTACTAACTGCATTCGAGGCCTTCCAGTACAAACTCATGAGTGCCCTTGGACCCTTCTCTGAGTGTTGGCCCCTCTGCAGTGGTTGGTATGGGCACCAGTGTGTCTCTGCTACCCTTGAAGCCGTGAGGCTGGTAGCCTACACCTGGTACCTGTCTGGCAAATAACCTAAGCTTAAGAAATTACTGCTCCACAACTTACTCTCCCGATCCAACATCCTGACAGTTAGTGTGACTTTTCAGGAAACAGTGTTTTGGACGTTCTCGGTTGCTGTCTCACTATTTACCTTCTCTCAAGGTCTAACCTAGCCTCCCAGTTACAATCTCATCTCACAAGGGGTCAAGAACATTTCAAAAACTGACAGGTTAGGAGTCTGCCCAGGAGTGATCTTTTGGTAGCGGGAAAGGACTAGTGGCCGAAGCTATCTGTCACATCAATCAAGTTCCAACTCTTAATCTATTCAATTTGTTCTACCGAGTACCACTACTTTATGTTCACACTAGTTTATGGCTAATTGAAAGTATGTGATTTGTTACCACTACTCATACATTATACATCTATTATTAATATCATGAATACCCCTATCATCTATTATAACTCTAGGACTATCACATTAAATAACAAAAGCTTTGAGTATAATACAGTAATACATTAGACACATTTCAATACACCTCTACCCAGACATATTTCATTGGTACACCAGTGTATACTTGAGGATCCTGCATGGTGGTAATTGCATGACGTGTATTTGTTTTACCTGGAGGAAAACCCATCAGCAGGAGGGATATGTGATGGATAAATTGGTCTACCTTGTTCATCTTTCCAGAGTCCGCCAGACTCCTCACCACATCTCTTCACATTCCAGACAGTTTATCCCTCAGGTAACACAAATCTTCCTATATTAACCAATATGTGTATGCGTGCATGTGTGTGTGTGTTCACATTTTAAAACTAAAACAATACAACGAAAAACAAAACAAAACATAGATTTGTTAGCTGTCACATAAAACCCTGCTGTCTATTTGACAGCTATGTTCTCCCTGGTGTGACAGCCATGTATGGTTGTGCGTGTAAGTGTGGACCTTACTAGCAGCTACTTCAGTTGGTAACTGTGTCACTGTATAAAGTCCTCTATGTAGTGTCCTAATCATGTGCTGGTATTGCTATAAAACGATTTCTCAGTCACCTCAACATCGCCCTCTAGACTAGAAAAATGCTAAAGACCAATGTATATCAATCGATTTTCCCTCTGCCAACTCACATGTCATTCTCAGTACCTCATATTCAGCTACTTGACTAGGTGGGAAAGGCAAAGGGGTCTATTTCTATAACACTTTCTTCAAATATAACAGTATCCAGTACATGTCTGTCTAACAGTGAAAAATATAAAACATGAAAATTCTACATTTTCTAGGGTTTCACATTATGTCGTATCTTGTGGTAAAAATCCTACTCCAATGTTCTATACAGAGATGCATATCTGTATGCCTAACCTCTGGCATTCTTCTGTCCTCCTGTCCTGCCCACCCTTTGTGCATCCATATAAAGGCACATTTTTGTACAGGAGGCACGTCCCAAAACAAAAAAACAAAACAGATATGCAATCTATAACACATGAATCGTATTTCCACAACAGAACCTTTCTGCTTAAAATCAGCAGTTTCTATACACATGAAAACAAAACCCCTGACTGTTTCTGTAACTCATGTCAATCTAGTGTGTGTATCTCTGAATTTGTCTTATGTAAAAAAAAAAAAATATGTTTTAGCCCCATTGTTGAGACTGTGTCTGATTTTATCTCTACCAGAGCAGAGAGAGAGAGAGAGAGAGAGAGAGAGAGAGAGGGAGAGAGAGAGAGAGAGCGGGAGAGAGAGGGAGAGAGAGAGGGGGGTAGAGAGAGAGAGAGAGAGAGAGAGAGAGAGAGGTAGAGAGAGAGAGAGAGAGAGAGAGAGGGAGAGATAGAGAGAGAGAGAGAGAGAGAGAGGGGTAGAGAGAGAGAGAGAGAGAGAGGGGTAGAGAGAGAGAGGTAGAGAGAGGGAGAGAGAGAGAGATAGAGAGAGAGAGAGAGGTAGGGGGAGAGACTAGCGTTTGTGTAAAGAATGAGAAATAGGAAAGCAATGAATGATGGGAATACAAAGATTTGAATACAAACATACATGTAGAAAGGGAGATTTTTTTATTTTTTTTTACAACAAAATGACAGCTGGATTGGACTCTGACTCTATGGGGAAATGGCTGTATTCATTCCACTGCTCCCCTTAGCTATTTGCTAACTATGACCCCTCCCCATACTTGACTAGGGGGTCTTAACAATGCAATCCAGTGTCGTCCGTCATTTGTTCATTAAGAACTCGGTATCTCATTGACTACATACCTTTTCAACGGACTTTTCTAACTTATGATAGAGAAATTTAAAAATTTACTCTTAGTGACTCATATTTTCTCTGAAATACATAAAACAATATTTTGGAGCAAAGTATGTACATACTTCATTGTTGGATAATGATTCTCAGCCAAACAAATTATCATGAGACACTGCAGCCTAAAACAAAAGAGTGTTCCAATTGTCTATTGTTAATTTGTCTTTCAAGAGTGATTCTTCTATTTCTCTATCTCCCCTTTTGATCACTAAGTCTATACTCCTTTTGTGTCCCCTTTACCTGTGAGAAGAAAAACAAGATAGTTATCTTAAAACAGCAAACACAACAAACATTTCTATTCTATGCCGTCGGCTAGCAATTTAGGAAAACAAACATTTCACAACATAAATGAACAAACAAAATCAACAAAGATTACTTTTAAAAAAATAAGTTTCTTTCTACATTTTGCACCTTAATGCTCACCACAGATTAACTCTAGAGTCGGCTATATTTCTCCCCCAGAATATTAGTTGTTACAGAGTGTGCAATCAATTGTAGGGGAACCTCTGAGAGAAGTGTACGCCTCCTTTGTGGATGTCTATGTGATTTCCAACCCAGGTATCCATTCTTCTCTCTACACAGTTCCTACTCATGTGTCCCTTCTTATGGCAGTAGATGCACGTCCCTGTCATGTCTGCACAATGTTTTGCTAGGTGTCCTATTTTATTGCCTTGAAAACACTTCCTCAACTCGTGTTGTTTCTCTTCCTTTTTATAATCTCTCCTAATGTGTCCTTCTTCTCTGCAATTGTAACATCTCACTATTCTGGGTTTCCTGTTATGTGGGTTGTATTCTGGTGGTCGTGTGTGCAGTCCCTCTAGTGCTGGGATACTTACCATCATTACCCTATCACTTAGTGTCTCTTTCTGTTTGTTTATACTTTTATCATGTTCTATAGCTGACTCCCTGAGAGCACTTACAGTGGTTCCTTTCCAGTATGGTAATGAAGTTTGCACCCTTCTTTTCAAGTTTTCCCTGAGGCCATCCATTAGAACTTTAACAGCAACCTCTCTGTAATATACATTATCTTTTATGTCTGGTACCCCAGTATATTTGCCCATTGCTATCAGAGCTCTGCAAAAATAGTCTGTTGCATTTTCACTATCTTTTTGCCGGATACTAAAAATTTTACTCCAGTCCACTATCACTGGGAAATATATAGCCAACTGTGTGATTATATGTCTAATATTGTCCTGATTATCATCCTCGGTTAAGGATTCATCCTCCTCCAACATACAATCATTAATGAACTTTTGTATATCAGTATTGAGAGGAAGACAGATCTTCGATAATACTCGCCAATCGTTATTAGTTGGCTCATACACATTACCATAATATCTAATAAACTGCTGACATTTGGTCAAATCTTTCCTAGGATCAGGGAAATCAGACAAAATTGAAAATGTTTCAGACCTAGTGCATGGATCATGCTTTGCTACATGTTTTAAGGGAACATCACTATTCCTGTCTGCTTTCCCATTGGGAACTGCTGCTGTGCAGACAGGATGTAAGTCTACCAAATCACTAAAACTAGTTGCTGAAATTGCTGCTGCAGTACAATGGATGTCTCCCCCTGTGTTAATCTTTGTCCTGAAACATTACTTTTAACCTTACTTAAAACAACATACAACTTACTAGTTACAGTTTTTACATTTTTGGTATTGGCTGTACTTCCCGCCCCAACCGAATTTATCGGGGGCGTGTTTGCGCTCAGTTCGCCACGCTTTGCAACGCACACTTCCGGAATGCTTGTTTCCGGTACGCTTACTTCCGCTGAACACGTGTTTTTCCTTACACTCACTTCCGCTGTGCGTTCGCTGCTCTGCCACGTGTTACCTTCCATTTGCCACGATTTTAAACAATGATTATGTGCATTTCTCACTTTCGTTGACTTAATCAACCGTACTTTATCTTTTACGGTATTTAGTACCTCTGCATTAAAACTCCCTGTTGTTGGGAAAGGCCTATCACAATCTTTGGTCATTTCGACCCACGTGTCACAATACACAGTTGCGTATGCACCATATTTTGCACACATGAGAAATCTCGCTGACTCAATAAGACCTTCCTTAGGCAGTAAATTGGCAATCTCTAGCGTATGCCTAGCACCCATGTTGAACAATATACTTTCAACCCGGAACACAGACACACCGCAATGCTCTGTTCCTTCCGGCCAAATGTGAAATACAGACACACCGCAATGCTCTGTTCTTTCCACCAAATAATTTCAACTCTGTTGCTATACTCACCGCTAGAGATCTATAATGCTCGGTGAACGTATTTCCTTTAGCCACGTTCACTCGCTTTTCTCGCACCAGGCGAGGATCCCTAATACAGAAATATCACTGTGGGCCCCAAGGGCTATCAGCTCCTCGATACCCTGGCTCAACCACAAAAATCTGCTGAGTTTATTATCGCTGGGAGCGCAAGTTGATACAATCAACCTACCTTTCTAGTATAATTCCTCCTAGCTGCTTCACCAATTCGCACTAACGGTGCGATTGGATCGCACTGCCTACCAATACTAATTATTAGCAAACCTTGCGATCTATTGGTAGCGCTTTTGCGAAAAATTCGTTTTCGCATTCGGTATACCTGCCCTGTATACCGTCCTTCAGTTGGGCAATCCGCCTCGTCAGACAGCAACTGAGTACCATGAATAATAACAGTGTATCTACGTTACAAAATCGCACACTATACACCTTTTCTGCACAGAAAATTGAAAGTTCCCAAAAACCGTAATAATGTCTCAGAGGCTTTCACAAGTAATTATACTATGCATATAATAACTATCAAAACGATTGTTCAACCACGTGGCAAATCTACTGGAAGTTCGCGTACGCACAGCAGGAAGTACACATACGCACAGCAATGCAATACACTTTAAACCATAAAACGACAATAAAAAGAAACATTTTTCTTTCTTGTCCCTAGATTCTAATTAGCGTTCCTTCAGTCTATGCAACAACGGACATTCGGTTTCGCAACACACAGTGAACCACAGGTCTTGAACACATTACATTCTTTCCTGCTTTATGCGACGCGTCCGTCAATCCACCCTTTGTTGAGGAACCGAATATCGTAAGCGTTGCATACGTGCCGGTAACATAACTCCTAACTCACGAGCCCCCAAATTATTATAGTAATTCTATCGTTTTAAAATAAGCATTGCCCAATCAATTGAATGTGTGTCCAAAGCACAAAGTGATTTATTTTAGCAGATGTAAATAGTCAACAATTTCAATACATTATTATATTATGATAAAGTACAGTACAGCACAGCCAATACCAAAAGATAAGTACATACCAATGCAATCACTTGCGCACGCTGCGCACCCACGGGACCCGATGGACAATATTCTCTATAGAATATTGTGTCAGAGTTGACTGAGGCCCCAGTGAGATGCAGCTAATATATATACAGTCAGTGTTTCATTGTGAACAATAGAGATGACGTAGATTGTTTCTATAGGTCCAGACGTTGGGTGGGTCCAGGCCAGACAGGTAATAGGTTGATTCAATCTAAGGAATCCAAAGGTGGGGGGTCTTCTCTCCAGGGGGTCTGCTGCTTTTCATAGCCAGTATTATACAAAGGTTTACTCTCTAATATCAATAACTAAAGTATGCAATGTGCGATCTCTTCGCCGACTGCATCGGACAGCTGCTGATGATTAGGGCTTCAATATGATATCAGGCATGACACCTTTCCAATTACCTAAACCTTTAATAACACTACAATGTACATATAATCACTATATATATATATATATATATATATATATATATATATATATATATATATAGACTAATAATAAACCGAATACTATCTGCTCCTGAATTACAGTGTAACAGAACCAATATGAAATTATATAAATAACTAACTGTTGTAATGCGAGTGTGTGCGTGCGTATTTTACGTAACACGTGGCGTAAGCTTCGCAATACGCACGGAAAACCAATATTAAACCAATATACTTTCGTTCATCCAATTATACGACTTTGACAGTACCTCGCATAGCGATTGGCTTGACCCGGACCGTCTGACTCCTCTTCACTACACCGGTAACTGACTAATAGGACCACGACCTGCGTACCCTGTGCAGCAAAGTCCATACCTCCTTGCGGGGGTCCCTGGTGAAAACCAGGGGTACATTAGACTCCGCACCTATTTGCTCAGTAGCGCCAATACTGGTTAGTGTTCCTCTCTATTCGGGCCTGACAGTTTACTCTCGCCATGACGGAACCCTCTGCTCGCAATCTTCTCCTCCATTTGGGTCAGCGCGTGAAGCAACAAGAATCCCACCAAGCTCAACTCCTGCAGTGTATTCAAGGGGTGATCTCCTGCCTGGATGCCTTGAATCCACCCCAGCCATCTCCTCCGGTCGCACCTCCTTCGAGTGCAAGTACCACTACGTCCAGGAATCTATGTATACCTACTCCGGAGAAGTTTGATGGTAACCCTAAGGGGTGTCGCGGCTTTCTCAATCAATGCTCTATTCAATTGGAGCTTGCACCGGAGAATTTCTCTTCTGAAAGGGCCAAGGTAGCTTATATTATATCCCTTCTCACCGGACAGGCCCTGGCCTGGGCTTCCCCGTTATGGGAGCGGAATGATGCATCTCTGTATAACACCACTGTATTCATTGAAAATTTCCGGAAGGTGTTAGATGAGCCCAGCCAAGTGTCCTCTGCCGCCTCCAGCCTCCTTGCTCTCCATCAAGGGTCCCTCTCGGTTGGTCAGTATGCTGTACAATTCCGCACCTTCGCCTCCGAGCTGGGATGGAACGATGAAGCCTTGTCAGCTACTTTTTGGCAGGGGTTGTCCGATCCAATCAAGGATGCTCTCGCTTCCCAGGATCTTCCAACTAAACTGGACAAGCTAGTCTCACTAAGCGTCAAGGTGGACATTCGCCAACAAGAACGTTCCCAGGAGAGAGACCAAAGTCGCCGCTTCACTCAGTTGGCTCCTCGTTTCCAGTCTCCCCCGGTTGAGGAACCCATGCAGATTGGCTGCTCTCGGTTATCTCGGGATGAGAGAGAACGCCGGATTAGGAATCGCCTCTGTCTTTATTGTGGAGAGGCTGGTCATCTGTTATCAACTTGTCCTAAGAGGCTGGGAAACTCTACCTCCTAGGCAATAGTAGGGAGGTTGTCCTAGGATCCAGTTTCCATTCTCCCTATTCCCTCAAAGATACCAACTTCCTGATGCCAGTGACCCTCAAGACCTCGGATACTTCTCTGGAATGCTCCGCCTTTGTGGATTCTGGATCCGCAGGGAACTTCATTTCTGCCACTCTAGTATCGAAGCTTGGGATACCCCTTCATCCATTGCTGCAGCCTTTGGTTCTTACCGCAGTAGATGGTAACCGAGTTGGCAACGGTTCCATCACCTGCATCACTAGTCCAGTCCGGTTGCTGGTAGGGGTCCTTCATCAAGAGTGGATCAAGTTCTTGGTCATTCCTCAATCCGTCAACTCCATAATTTTGGGTTTACCCTGGCTCAGGACTCATTCTCCACAGTTCGACTGGCTCCACGCCCAGGTATCTTCGTGCGGTGCTTCTTGCTTCAACAATTGCCTCTCTATGGTGCACCCACCCATCCACGTGCCTTGTCTTTCTCTGGTTTCCTGAAGTGGGCTCCCGGAATCATATCTAGAATTTTTCGATGTGTTTAGCAAATCTGCTGCAGAGACCTTACTCCCTCATCGAGCGTGGGATTGTCCCATCGAACTTATGCCTGACAAGACCATTCCTAAAGGTAGGGTGTATCCATTGTCCCTACCAGAGACTGAGGTCATGTCACAATATGTCTCTGACAAACTCCAGCGAGACTTTATCAGGAAATCTCACTCTCCTGCAGGGGCTGGATTCTTTTTTGTGAAAAAAAAGGACAGTTCATTAAGACCATGCATCGATTACCGTCGCTTGAATGCAATCACTATCAAGAAACGCTACCCGCTTCCCCTTATTACAGAATTGTTCGACCGTATCCGGGGTGCTAAGATCTTCACCAAGCTCGATCTCAGGGGAGCATATAACTTGATACGTATTCGTAAGGGTGATGAGTGGAAGACGGCATTCAACACTCGCGATGGGCACTACGAGTACCTGGTGATGCCGTTCGGGCTCTGTAATGCCCCAGCCGTCTTTCAAGATTTCGTCAACAAGATCTTCAGGGATCTTTTATACCAATCTGTTATTGTTTACTTGGACGATATCGTAATATTTTCTTCTGACCTACATTCCCATCGTCTCCATGTCAAGACTGTTCTCTCTCGTCTCCGTCAGCACTCCTTGTACTGCAAACTGGAGAAATGCCTCTTTGAATGTTTCCAGGTTCCATTCCTTGGTTATCTAGTATCTGGTACTGGCCTCCAGATGGATCCAAAGAAAGTCGAAGCAATTCTCAACTGGCCACTTTCCTCTGGTCTGAAAGCTACTCAACGCTTTATTGGGTTCTCAAACTATTATCGCCAGTTCATTAGAGACTTCTCGTCCATCATCAGCCCTATTACGGCCTTAACTTGCAAGGGAGCCTGCTGTAAATCATGGCCCCTAGAGGCAGTTACAGCCTTCAAAACTCTCAAGAAGGCCTTCATCTCCGCTCCCATTCTTAAACAACCAGATCAAGAAAGACCATTCTTTCTCGAGGTGGATGCATCCTCAGTAGGAATAGGGGCCGTCCTGTCCCAAAGATCTTCATCCGGTTCTTTGGACACATGCAGATTTCTCTCCAAAAAAAATTCCGGCTGCGAGTTGAACTACGGTATTGGAGATAAGGAGCTATTAGCAGTGAAGATGTCCTTAGAACAATGGCGTTATCTCCTTGAAGGGGCATTACATCCCGTGACCGTAATGACCGACCATAAAAACCTTACTTACCTTCAGGTGGCACAGTGTCTTAATCCTCGCCAGGCCCGCTGGTCCCTTTTTCTTTTCTCGGTTTCAACTTATTCTTACTTTTCGTCCTGGTTCTAAGAATTGCAAAGCCGATGCATAATCAAGATCTTTTATTGAGGCGGATTCTCCGGTTTTTCCAGACAACAAGACTATTCTCAATCCTATTCAAGTAGTAGCATTGACGAGTTCCACCATGGTTACTCCTCCTCTTGGACGTCCCTTTGTGGTTCCACATCTCCGCCCCAAATTGCTGTGCTGGGCACATGAATCTAAATTTGCAGGCCATGCCTGCTACAAAAAGACCAAAGAATTCCTTTCTAGATACTACTGGTGGCTTTCCCTGGGTCCGGATGTACGCAAATTTGTGTCTGCCTGCTGCATATGTGCTAGCAGCAAGACTCCCAGGCAGAGTCCTCCCGGCCTTCTTCTCCCGCTTCCCATCCCTGATTCCCCCTGGATCAGCATCACAATGGATTTTATCACCGATCTTCCTCTAAGCCATGACTATAATACCATCTGGGTCATGGTAGATCGCTTCTCCAAAATGTCCCACTTCATTCCCTGTAAAGGCATTCCCTCAGCATCTGAACTTGCTAATCTATTTCTGAAGAATGTCTTCCGTCTTCATGGATGTCAGATCTTGGTGTACAATTTGTGGCTAACTCCTGGAGGGCTTTCTGTGCCAAACTCGGGGTCAAACTCAAGTTTTCTTCGGGTTATCACCCTCAGACGAACGGACAGACGGAACGAGTAAATCAGGACCTGGAGTGTTTCCCGCGTTGCTTCTCTTCGGAACATCAAGCTTCTTGGAGTGACCTTCTCTACTGGGCTGAGTTTGCTCATAACAACCTTTCACATTCCTCCTCGGTATGCTCTCCCTTTTTCATTGTTTATTGGAAACACCCTACACCTCCTCTCTTATCTGAAGTTCTGGCATCCACTGTGCCTGCAGTTGAATCCCTCGTCCACGACATGTCGCAAATTTGGTCCAAGACTCAAGCAAGACTCACTATGTCTATGCAACGGTACAAGTCGGCTGCTGACCGTCACCGAAGAAACCTTCCTGTACTAAAGGTAGGGGATCGGGTGCGGCTAGCCACCCGGAATCTCAGACTCCGTGTCCCCTCCATGAAATTAGCTCCTCGCTTTATTGGACCAATTGCCATTTCCCAAATAATTAATCAGGTCTCCTACAAACTCGCTTTACCTCCTTCTCTCAGGATCCACAATACTTTCTACATCTCCCTACTGAAACCCCTGGTCCTCAATGAATTCTTCAAAGAACCAGTTGCTCCTCCACCCATCAAGACCTCCCTAGGGGAGGAGTATGAAGTAGAATGAATTTTGAGGTCCCGTTCCATTCGTGGCAATCTTCAGTACCTTGTTCATTGGAAGGGTTATGGTCCCGAGGAGAGATCCTGGGTCCCTGAAGCAGATCTGCATGCCCCCCATCTCCTTGCAAAATTTCGGAAGAGGACCAATCCTTCTTTTGAGGAGAGAGAGGGAGGGGGTACTGTAGGCACCGTCTCCGCCGTACTTCCACTCGGCGGAGACGGACGCCTGTCACCGCTGCTCTGCCTGGACGGTTGCCGGGCAACAGGATAGCCGCGCCCCCCAGCCCTGTCGGGCGCATGCGCAGTGGCCCATCCCGTTGCTAGGCAACGGGACGCTTTCTTCGGCACTTCCTGTGCCTGTTTCACGGAACCTATCATCTCCCTCCTGCATCTATTTAAACCTAGCTCTGGCGCTATTAGGGTGCCAGAGTAACAGGTTCCTGCCTCTAGCTCCCACTGTGTTTGCGCTCCGTGTTTTGACCCAGCTTCCTAGACCATTCTCCAGTCTCTGCCTTACTGTTGTGACCCGGCTTGCTGACCATTCTCTATTCTGTGTGACCCACCGTGTTCCTGCGACCTTGGCTTGTTTGACATTTCTTCTGGATTCTCCCTCTGTAACTCGCATACCGATTGGTTTGACCTGGACCGTCTGACTCCTCTTCACTACACCGGTAACTGACTAATAGGACCACGACCTGCTTACCCTGTGCAGCAAAGTCCATACCTCCTTGCGGGGGTCCCTGGTGAAAACCAGGGGTACGTTAGACTCCGCACCTATTTGCTCAGTAGCGCCAATACCGGTTAGTGTTCCTCTCTATTCGGGCCTGACACTATATCAGCTCTCTTGCTTGGAGATCAACCATTTCCTGCAGTTTAGCAAGAAGGTCCAAAAATTCTTCCTTGGTTTCCTCTAGAGCAGAAAACCCTACCTCCTATCTGTGCAAGATCTCAATGAAGAGTAGCAACTTGCGACTTCCTTACCTCCTCGAGGATCTTTTTCAGTGCCTGGATATTGTGTTTCCTTGGTTTTTGACTTTGCCCATTGATGGAATTAAGTCTGTGTATAATTCATTGGTAGTGCAGTAGTAAATGTGTAGTTAGCGGCATTCAACGAGATGTCAATAGCCACTGTCCCCCATTAGGGTGTTCAGAGAATAAGTCATCAGTTAAACCATTTTGATACTCTGACACAGCATCATAGCTCTTTGTGACCGGTAGTCTATGGAGGAAGTATGATAACTGAAGTTCTGGTGCACATATTCTGACAAACTGTACCCTGCCAACTGACACTCAACCGTCGGTAGAAATCAGGAGAGCAGAACAGGCTCAAATGGCCTATACTATACAAAATAATGGTACTTTGTACATCTAAATGGTACACTGCCAGGAGGGCTGCCTGAGAGTTTTTCTCTCTGTTGATGACCACTCTGGCAACACTTGGCATGTTTGTCTTGTAATGACTGTAAGTATGGCATGCTGAATAGGGGGCAGCACCTAGAAAATGGAAAACTCCTGTTACGAAACTGTTCCAGAAACTATGTCTTGCAATTATAGCCATGGAGCAGGCATGTGATGAAAAACATTGTAGTTTATTACAGAGAAATGCAATGAACACAGACTGGGTCGGAATATAATCAGATTTTTAGGAATAGCAGATAGCAGGAGAAATGGAATTGTCAGGTTACCTCCAGGAGAGATACAGGTGATTGGAATATGCTTTACAAGGAAACAGGAACTGACTAAGCAAGGATATCCACAGACACAGAGAACGCAGGCAGTGATCCAGAGAACAAACATAAGCAGGCTTAGGAACATCAATGACCAGCAAAGGATACTGGAATAGGCGGGCATATATAAGACACAGTCAGGTGTGGATGATTAACTAGCTAGTTAACACATGGTAGTGGGAAAGGCAGAACAGCAGCACCTCTGGAGGATCACAGGTACTGCAGTGTAATGAAAACACAGAGACACAAAGCAGAGCATAACAACTCCACTGTATATTATCGTTCTGGCGGCTGCATCTTCCTTAGAATCTTTTAAGCAGTCAAGTAGGTACCTGGAGGATACCTCTGTGTGGCCAAGAAAAATTGCCATGATGAGAGGACAGGTAAGATCATTAATTGGCAATTTCTGTGATCACTGATAGGCCAGAAGCCTAGGACTCCAATAGGTGCACTCACCATTCTGGAAGCAATTTTTCATGTAGATGCATAACTCATAAAGAACACCTGTCTATTTATTTAAACCAAACAGCTTGACAGGCCAGGGTCAGGCCTCCATACAGGGGCGGATTGGTAATACAACCTACCGGGACTTTTCCCAGTAGGCCGCTGGCCTCAGGAGGCCGCCGAATGTATTTTTTATTTTTATTTTTTTTAAAAAAATTGTGAGTCCCCCCCCCCACCCTGGAATGGGTGCTAGCAGAGGGGGTCAGTGTGGTAGTGGGTGGCTGGCTCCTACTTCGTGACCAGCCACCTTCCTTAATGTGGCCGCAACGGGGATCCTTGTGTCTGGCTGCTTTCTCCTATCAGAGCTATAGACGGGTCACATAGGACTGCACCTGTCACGTGATGTGCGTCCCATGTGACTCCTATCTATAGCACCAATAGGAGGAAGCAGCCAGACATGCAGAGCGGCAGGAGAGGCTGTCTGCATCTCTCAGACAGCGGATGTTACAAGGTAAGTGTGAGGGGGGAGGGTGGAGGTATGTTAATACAGTGTGTGATTGGTGGGGCTTTTAATATATAGATAGTGTGTGAGGGAAGGAGGGGTATGTTAATATAGTGTGTGAGTGTGATGGGGGGCTTTTAAAAAAAAAAATATATAAATATATATATAATGCGTGAGGGGGTTCTTAATATTAAGTGTAAGGGATGGAAGAGAGGGGGGGTTCTTAATATTAAGTGCGAGGGTGGAAGGGAGACGGGTTTCTTAATATTAAGTGGAAGGAAGGGGTCTTAAAATAGAGTGTGAGGGGGGTTCTTAATATAATGTTTGTGGGGGTAGACTATTAAATTAATGGTGGTGTTTAAGTGGGGACTAATTATTTAATAGGTAACATTTTATTTGTGGGGTGATGGTGGGGCAATTTAATTTATTGGTGGGGCCTATTAATTTAAGATGGGGTAGCTAGGGTTCTATTAATTGAATGTGGTGCTGAGTTTGGGGAGAGGATGGCTATTTAGTAAATATATATGCTATTGATTTAATGCCGGTCATGGTTGGAGTTTTCTAAATTTTATATACCCATTTTTTTCCCAAATAGGGCCTCCAACATTCCAGGATCCAGACAAGCAGCAACTGAGCTAAAGACACCAGCAGCCACAGGAGGTGAAAATGACAAGAACAGGACATACGTATACAGGTACACACACTGGGCACACACACAGGCAGACACACTGGGTGCACACACATACTGGGCCCCGCCTACCATTTATTTGGCCCTGCCTACATGAGGCCATTTTCAGACTTTTTTCCAGGGCCACTTTAAGTTCCCAATCCTTGCCTGCCTCCATACACTGACTTTGTGCCTTCTTTGATATGAGGAGCAGCTATATTTATGTTTGTCCAAGAGATTCCATGCAATATAGGAGCGATCTGGTAGTAGGTCTGGAAGCTGCTTCTGAATTATTCCCAATCTCAACTATATTACTCATTGCTTTAGGGCGCCTTGAAGGATAGGAGTCTTTACTACTCTGTGTGGTTCTAGTTGCTAGTATGGTAGCTTTTATTCTTTATTTTGTTGTTTTTTCTTTTCTCAGTCCCCAAATGGGGCCTTACAACTACAAGCTGGAGGTCAGTAGCGTTCGAAGTGGTGGGAGGCGCTATGCTGTCCAGAATGTGGATCTTTTAATCCAGTATCTCTCTGGGCATCTCTGGGTGCATCTAAGTGGCAGCCAGAAAACAAGACATCCTGCAGTCTGTAATCTGGGGCCTGATTCATTAAGGATCTTAAATGAAGAGGTATCTTATTTCAGTCTCCTGGACAAAACCATGTTACAATGCAAGGGGTGCAAATTAGTTTTGTCTTTTGCACATAAGTTAAATACTGACTGTTTTTTCATGTAGCACACAAATATCAACTTTAAATTTCAGTGTACAAATAAGCTATCAAGTATTTGTGTGCTACATGAAAAAACAGTCAGTATTTAACTTATGTGCAAAACAGAAAACTAGTTTGCACCCCTTGCATTGTAACATGGTTTTGTCCAGGAGACTGAAATAAGATACCTCTTCATTTAAGATCCTTAATGAATCAGGCCCCTGGTCAGTATGTGGAGACAGACTGTATAAATGTAAGCATCTCCTATATGTTCTATATTGAGCTGATCAATCCTATTCTTTGCACTTGTTACTTGGTGTATATATTCCATCCTTACTGGAATCGCGTGGCCTTGTGTCATCTGACCATATCCTGAGTTGCAGATAGTCTCATATATTCCTAGTATCTTCTACCCTGAATCTTAGCATGCGGTTATATCTCCTTATTGTGTGACTGCTATGGATGCTGCTAATTTCTCTTAACCTAAATTGGAGTTTCTGAATTGTGTCTTCTTTTCTTAGTCTATACTGGCCCCTTATCTTGTGCCCTTATCCTGCGCCCTATTCCCCAGCCTCAGCCTATACATCTGTAACGGTTGAGGTACTGGATTCTAGTGCTAGTCAAGATTGACGCTGGCCGACTAGAGGTGCAGAGTCTAATGAGCTCCCCCGGTGTGCACCAAGAACCGCCACAAGGCAGGACGGGCTTAGCTGTCGAGAGCTCGCAGGTTGCAGTCCTCTAGTCTGTCTCAAGATGTAGTGTGAGAGCGGCACTCCCGCGGAACACCTCGGAGAGTCCCCTAAAACCGAGAGGAAAGGTTCTCACCTGATCCCGAGGGTCGCTATGGGCGGGGCCCGTCACTAGGTGGAGACTTCGGCGACGATCACGGTCCCCTGTAGTGTGAGAGGAACAGAGGCACGAATACAACGGGGGAAGGAAGGGGCTGTCCGGAATGTCGCCCCGGAACCGAGGGGTACTCAGCCCCGCTTGGCGACTCCCCGTTTTATTCTGGCCGAGCCAAGCGGCTTCAAGAGTTCGGGGTAGAGAACGTTCTCGCCCGAACTCCCTACTCCCCACTGGGGAGGGCCACCCGAATGTGTGGGCAAGACTCACTTGGCCGGCCGTGCGCCGCGGGGTATCACAGTCCCCACCCGGAACCGCCTGTATCCTGCCGGCGTGCGGGCGGACTCCGTCTTAAATCTCGAGACACCGTCTGCCCTGGGACCGTCAGGCAACCTTGCCGGAGCCCAGACCAGACACCCCAATGGAACCGTGGATGACCGGGACAAACCCTGGCACTCACAAGGGCAGGGCTGCACTGCCCCAGTGGAACCGCGGAACGCCCGGACCGCCCCCTGGAACTCAGAAGGGCTGTGCTACACTACTCCCAAGGCACCGAGGGAAACCCTGATCTCCCCCAGCCCGCAAAGAAGTCGTGCAACACCGCCGCCCAAAGGCCTGCCCTACCTCGAGTCTACACGGAAAGGGAAGGGAAAGGGGATAGACAGCACTTACCGGCTTGGGAGACCCTACGCAGTCCATCTCCCTGGGGTGGTACGTAGCTCGCCCCAATTGCCCTTCCCAGGCTGTACGCACAGCCAGGGGACGAGTTAAGTCCACCCAGCGATCTGTCCCGACACACCACCTTCCGACCCCTACGGATAGAACACAACACCCCCCTACCACCTACTACACCGTACAAGCCCAACCACAACAGTACAATACCCCAATACAATACTCAATTGCACAGTACAATACCCAGGACACTACTAATGGCACAGTACAATCCCCAAGACACTACTAATGGCACAGTACAATCCCCCAATACAATATGCAATATCAATGCAGCCGTATGTGAGTTACTGCCCTACTCTGTCCCCTACGGGGGGGGGGGGAGAAGGGAAACGAAAGGCAAGCTTCTACCGCCGGGGCCTACAGCCTGGGGGTGAACTAAGGGCCTGGTGCCCTAGGGGGTCAACTCAGGGCCTGGTGCCCTAGGGGGTCTACTCAGGGCCAGGTGCCCTAGGAGGTCTACTCAGGACCTGGTGCCCTATGGGGGAACTAGGCCTGGCTATATGACCTAACGAGAGCTACCAAACTGGAGGGCGGACCTAATGCCCGAAGGAAGAAGGCCTTGGGCCCGGGTGAATAGTGACTGATAGACTGCGCGCGTGGGCCCGGGAGAGGTGGTCCCCACTGGGGTCTTACCTGGTCTAGGTCCTCCGCCAGCGTAACTCCTCTTCGGTCCTGCTGGTGCTGGCCGCCCGGACTCCCTGCTGTGCTCTTGCTCCGCTGTAATCCGCTCTTCTCTACCTTCACCAGACAGGTTAGCTCGTAGCCCTGACAAGGGCTCTCTGTCTAGACTTGTGCTGGTGCTGTCTGCTGCGGTGGCTGTGGCTGCTGCTGCTGCTGGGTCAGACTGCGTCCCTCCTGCTACTCGCTCAGGTCCCCTTGCCTTCAGCAGTCCTGCCCACCGCACTCCTGGGCCTCCACGTGGGCGCCATGTATACCTCCTGGCTTGTCGCTCCCCTATGAACTCATCACGGCTGGGAGCCGTGATTGGTCCGTGGCCGGGCGCCGTGATTGGCCCGTGGCCAAGCTGTGGATCCGGAGTGTCCACAGTAGCACTGAAGATGGAGCTAGAGACTGATGCAGGTATGTGAAGAGCGTAGTCAGGCAAGCCGGGTCCGGGTACACTAGCAGGCAGCCACGTACAGACTCATTAGGCGGAATCAGTGTCAAGGCAGGCTGGGTCTGGTACACTTACTGATTGCAAAGTACTGAATAAGTGAAATGGAATCAGAGACTGAACGAACCTGGTCTGGTAGACAGAATGGCAGAAAGCACTAAAGCAGAGAGAAGTCAGGCAAACCAGGGATCGGTACACTGGGACAGGAGAGCAGGGAGTAGTCAGACAAGCAGGGTCTTGTACATAAGGATCAGGCAGGAATACAGGGAGGCACAGGCACTGGATACTGGAGTTAGGATACACATTGCTCTGACACGTGTCAGAGCAGAGTTCATATACTTCATAGAGTTCATATAAATGACCGCCGATACCCGGAAGCACTGTCCGAGACACAGAGAGCGGAGATGGCGCTGGAGCGAGGGAAGGTAAGTTTGTAACAGCATCCCTACTCTCTGTAGTACTTGTGTCTGTCAGTATTAGTTCCTTGCTCTGTGTCACACTTGCTCATTTTTATGTATTATTATTATTTGTATTCATTTAATGTTTGTTCTATGTTATGCCTCTTACTTTCATTCACTCCTGTGCATACTTGCCAACTCTCCTGGAATGTCCGGGAGACTCACGCATTTTGCGAGAGTCTCCCGGACACCCGGGGGAGTGTGGCTATCTCCCGAATTCTGCCCACTTCACTAGGAAGTGCCCCACTTCCTAGTGAAGTGGGCAGAATTAGATCCCAAACGCCGCGATTCCCACGATTTTGGCGCCCCGCCCCCCTCACGCCCACCTCCACTGGCAGGCTCCTGGAAGACAGCTTCATCCGGTTCTTTGGACACATGCAGATTTCTCTCCAAAAAAAATTCCGGCTGCGAGTTGAACTACGGTATTGGAGATAAGGAGCTATTAGCAGTGAAGATGTCCTTAGAACAATGGCGTTATCTCCTTGAAGGGGCATTACATCCCGTGACCGTAATGACCGACCATAAAAACCTTACTTACCTTCAGGTGGCACAGTGTCTTAATCCTCGCCAGGCCCGCTGGTCCCTTTTTCTTTTCTCGGTTTCAACTTATTCTTACTTTTCGTCCTGGTTCTAAGAATTGCAAAGCCGATGCATAATCAAGATCTTTTATTGAGGCGGATTCTCCGGTTTTTCCAGACAACAAGACTATTCTCAATCCTATTCAAGTAGTAGCATTGACGAGTTCCACCATGGTTACTCCTCCTCTTGGACGTCCCTTTGTGGTTCCACATCTCCGCCCCAAATTGCTGTGCTGGGCACATGAATCTAAATTTGCAGGCCATGCCTGCTACAAAAAGACCAAAGAATTCCTTTCTAGATACTACTGGTGGCTTTCCCTGGGTCCGGATGTACGCAAATTTGTGTCTGCCTGCTGCATATGTTATCACCCTCAGACGAACGGACAGACGGAACGAGTAAATCAGGACCTGGAGTGTTTCCCGCGTTGCTTCTCTTCGGAACATCAAGCTTCTTGGAGTGACCTTCTCTACTGGGCTGAGTTTGCTCATAACAACCTTTCACATTCCTCCTCGGGATGCTCTCCCTTTTTCATTGTTTATTGGAAACACCCTACACCTCCTCTCTTATCTGAAGTTCTGGCATCCACTGTGCCTGCAGTTGAATCCCTCGTCCACGACATGTCGCAAATTTGGTCCAAGACTCAAGCAAGACTCACTATGTCTAAGCAACGGTACAAGTCGGCTGCTGACCGTCACTGAAGAAACCTTCCTGTACTAAAGGTAGGGGATCGGGTGTGGCTAGCCACCCGGAATCTCAGACTCCGTGTCCCCTCCATGAAATTAGCTCCTCGCTTTATTGGACCAATTGCCATTTCCCAAATAATTAATCAGGTCTCCTACAAACTCGCTTTACCTCCTTCTCTCAGGATCCACAATACTTTCTACATCTTCCTACTGAAACCCCTGGTCCTCAATGAATTCTTCAAAGAACCAGTTGCTCCTCCACCCATCAAGACCTCCCTAGGGGAGGAGTATGAAGTAGAACGAATTTTGAGGTCTCGTTCCATTCGTGGAAATCTTCAGTACCTTGTTCATTGGAAGGGTTATGGTCCCGAGGAGAGATCCTGGGTCCCTGAAGCAGATCTGCATGCCCCCCATCTCCTTGCAAAATTTTGGAAGAGGACCAATCCTTCTTTTGAGGAGAGAGAGGGAGGGGGTACTGTAGGCACCGTCTCTGCCGTACTTCCACTCGGTGGAGACGGACGCCTGTCACCGCTGCTCTGCCCGGACGGTTGCCGGGCAACAGGATAGCCGCGCCCCCCAGCCCTGTCGGGCGCATGCGCAGTGGCCCATCCCGTTGCTAGGCAACGGGACGCTTTCTTCGGCACTTCCTGTGCCTGTTTCACGGAACCTATCATCTCCCTCCTGCATCTATTTAAACCTAGCTCTGGCGCTATTAGGGTGCCAGAGTAACAGGTTCCTGCCTCTAGCTCCCACTGTGTTTGCGCTCCGTGTTTTGACCCAGCTTCCTCGACCATTCTCCAGTCTCTGCCTTACTGTTGTGACCCGGCTTGCTGGGTCACAACATTAGTTTTGTCTTTTGCACATAAGTTGCACATAAGTTAAATACTGACTGTTTTTTCATGTAGCACACAAATATCAACTTTAAATTTCAGTGTACAAATAAGCTATCAAGTATTTGTGTGCTACATGAAAAAACAGTCAGTATTTAACTTATGTGCAAAACAGAAAACTAGTTTTCACCCCTTGCATTGTAACATGGTTTTGTCCAGGAGACTGAAATAAGATACCTCTTCATTTAAGATCCTTAATGAATCAGGCCCCTGGTCAGTATGTGGAGACAGACTGTATAAATGTAAGCATCTCCTATATGTTCTATATTGAGCTGATCAATCCTATTCTTTGCACTTGTTACTTGGTGTATATATTCCATCCTTACTGGAATCTCGTGGCCTTGTGTCATCTGACCATATCCTGAGTTGCAGATAGTCTCATATATTCCTAGTATCTTCTACCCTGAATCTTAGCATGCGGTTATATCTCCTTATTGTGTGACTGCTATGGATGCTGCTAATTTCTCTTAACCTAAATTGGAGTTTCTGAATTGTGTCTTCTTTTCTTAGTCTATACTGGCCCCTTATCTTGTGCCCTTATCCTGCGCCCTATTCCCCAGCCTCAGCCTATACATCTGTAACGGTTGAGGTACTGGATTCTAGTGCTAGTCAAGATTGACGCTGGCCGACTAGAGGTGCAGAGTCTAATGAGCTCCCCCACTGTGCACCAAGAACCGCCACAAGGCAGGACGGGCTTAGCTGTCGAGAGCTCGCAGGTTGCAGTCCTCTAGTCTGTCTCAAGATGTAGTGTGAGAGCGGCACTCCCGCGGAACACCTCGGAGAGTCCCCTAAAACCGAGAGGAAAGGTTCTCACCTGATCCCGAGGGTCGCTATGGGCGGGGCCCGTCACTAGGTGGAGACTTCGGCGACGATCATGGTCCCCTGTAGTGTGAGAGGAACAGAGGCACGAATACAATGGGGGAAGGAAGGGGCTGTCCGGAATGTCGCCCCGGAACCGAGGGGTACTCAGCCCCGCTTGGCGACTCCCCGTTTTATTCTGGCCGAGCCAAGCGGCTTCAAGAGTTCGGGGTAGAGAACGTTCTCGCCCGTATTCCCTACTCCCCACTGGGGAGGGCCACCCGAATGTGGGGGCAAGACTCACTCGGCCGGCCGTGCGCCGCGGGGTATCACAGTCCCCACCCGGAACCGCCTGTATCCTGCCGGCGTGCGGGCGGACTCCGTCTTAAACCTCGAGACACCGTCTGCCCTGGGACCGTCAGGCAACCTTGCCGGAGCCCAGACCAGACACCCCAATGGAACCGTGGATGACCGGGACAAACCCTGGCACTCACAAGGGCAGGGCTGCACTGCCCCAGTGGAACCGCGGAACGCCCGGACCGCCCCCTGGAACTCAGAAGGGCTGTGCTACACTACTCCCAAGGCACCGAGGGAAACCCTGATCTCCCCCAGCCCGCAAAGAAGTCGTGCCACACCGCCGCCCAAAGGCCTGCCCTACCTCGAGTCTACACGGAAGGGGAAGGGAAAGGGGATAGACAGCACTTACCGGCTTGGGAGACCCTACGCAGTCCATCTCCCTGGGGTGGTACGTAGCTCGCCCCAATTGCCCCTCCCAGGCTGTACGCACAGCCAGGGGACGAGTTAAGTCCACCCAGCGATCTGTCCCGACACACCACCTTCCGACCCCTACGGATAGAACACAACACCCCCCTACCACCTACTACACCGTACAAGCCCAACCACAACAGTACAATACCCCAATACAATACTCAATTGCACAGTACAATACCCAGGACACTACTAATGGCACAGTACAATCCCCAAGACACTACTAATGGCACAGTACAATCCCCCAATACAATATGCAATATCAATGCAGCCGTATGTGAGTTACTGCCCTACTCTGTCCCCTACGGGGGGGGGAAAGGGAAACGAAAGGCAAGCTTCTACCGCCGGGGCCTACAGCCTGGGGGTGAACTAAGGGCCTGGTGCCCTAGGGGGTCAACTCAGGGCCTGGTGCCCTAGGGGGTCTACTCAGGGCCAGGTGCCCTAGGAGGTCTACTCAGGGCCTGGTGCCCTATGGGGGAACTAGGCCTGGCTATATGACCTAACGAGAGCTACCAAACTGGAGGGCGGACCTAATGACCGAAGGAAGAAGGCCTTGGGCCCGGGTGAATAGTGACCGATAGACTGCGCGCGTGGGCCCGGGAGAGGTGGTCCCCACTGGGGTCTTACCTGGTCTAGGTCCTCCGCCAGCTTAGCTCCTCTTCGGTCCTGCTGGTGCTGGCCGCCCGGACTCCCTGCTGTGCTCTTGCTCCGCTGTAATCCGCTTTTCTCTACCTTCACCAGACAGGTTAGCTCGTAGCCCTGACAAGGGCTCTCTGTCTAGACTTGTGCTGGTGCTGTCTGCTGCGGTGGCTGTGGCTGCTGCTGCTGCTGGGTCAGACTGCGTCCCTCCTGCTACTCGCTCAGGTCCCCTTGCCTTCAGCAGTCCTGCCCACCGCACTCCTGGGCCTCCACGTGGGCGCCGTATATACCTCCCGGCTTGTCGCTCCCCTATGAACTCATCACGGCTGGGAGCCGTGATTGGTCCGTTGCCGGGCGCCGTGATTGGCCCGTGGCCAAGCTGTGGATCCGGAGTGTCCACAGTAGCACTGAAGATGGAGCTAGAGACTGATGCAGGTATGTGAAGAGCGTAGTCAGGCAAGCCGGGTCCGGGTACACTAGCAGGCAGCCACGTACAGACTCATTAGGCGGAATCAGTGTCAAGGCAGGCTGGGTCTGGTACACTTACTGATTGCAAAGTACTGAATAAGTGAAATGGAATCAGAGACTGAACGAACCTGGTCTGGTAGACAGAATGGCAGAAAGCACTAAAGCAGAGAGAAGTCAGGCAAACCAGGGATCGGTACACTGGGACAGGAGAGCAGGGAGTAGTCAGACAAGCAGGGTCTTGTACATAAGGATCAGGCAGGAATACAGGGAGGCACAGGCACTGGATACTGGAGTTAGGATACACGTTGCTCTGACACGTGTCAGAGCAGAGTTCATATACTTCATAGAGTTCATATAAATGACCGCCGATACCCGGAAGCGCTGTCCGAGACACAGAGAGCGGAGATGGCGCTGGAGCGAGGGAAGGTAAGTTTGTAACAGCATCCCTACTCTCTGTAGTACTTGTGTCTGTCAGTATTAGTTCTTTGCTCTGTGTCACACTTGCTCATTTTTATGTATTATTATTATTTGTATTCATTTAATGTTCGTTCTGTGTTATGCCTCTTACTTTCATTCACTCCTGTGCATACTTGCCAACTCTCCTGGAATGTCCGGGAGACTCCCGCATTTTGCGAGAGTCTCCCGGACACCCGGGGGAGTGTGGCTATCTCCCGAATTCTGCCCACTTCACTAGGAAGTGCCCTGCTTTCTAGTGAAGTGGGCAGAATTAGATCCCAAACGCCGCGATTCCCACGATTTTGGCGCCCCACCCCCCTCACGCCCACTTCCACTGGCAGGCTCCTGGAAGACAGCTGAAGAAAGTCGGTAAGTATGCTATTGTGTCACTAGTTTACTGCCTGGGTGAGACTACTATGTATGCTCAAACCTGGTGAAATTGAGTAAACCCTGCTATTTCGCCTCAAAATAAGTTATAGTGCATCTGTAGCTGGGTCTTGGAATCAATGGTAATCTCAGGATGCTTTGTTTTTGTTTCTGCTTCTAGGCAGCAGCATTTTGGTATAAAGATAATGCAGTCTGAGACCTGGCCAGTAGGTGGAGGTAGGCTCAATTTAATTATCTTAGATCACACTCCAATAACATTAGTAGGTTAATTGGCTGCTATTAAATTGACCTTAGTCTCTCTCTGTCTATCTGTATGTGTGTATGTTAGGAAATTTAGACTGTAAGCTCCAATGGGGCAGGGACTGATGTGAGTGAGCTCTCTGTACAGCAATGTGGACTTAATGGCGTTATATAAATAGCTGATGATGATATTAATGACTGCACTGGATCCTGCTAGTTGGACTGGTGCTTTTTGGATTCTGCTAATTGATTGGCCACTGATCTTGTTTGGTATCCTGTGCACCTACCATGCTCCCTGTTCCTCAGCCTGTTATGAATCTTTGCTTCCTGCTATATAGTTCGTCACTCTGTCTTAAACTTATTAATTGTTCCTTATTATTATTTGGGACCCACCAACTGTATTATGTAATTGTGTAGTCGAGTAACTGACATTACGTCTACTAAGGAAAGAAGAAAACCTTATAACTATATCTGAGTATATCACCTATAAACCTGAATTTTTGTAAAAGGTTAAAACTCTTAAATATTCATTCCATGCCTGAAGGATCATTATGGATTAGCACATATATGACATTACTACGTGTCTTTGACATCTAAGTGACTACTACTCACGCAAGAGGTTTCAGGACATTCACTTGCTTGACATTTTTTACAGATAAGCTTAGTACATTTTCTTATTTCTTTGTATTCTAATTATTTTAGTAGAAAACTGTCAACTTTTCAGTGCTGATTGCTGAGCTTCATACCCACCTCTGTAGACCAGTAGACTGCATTTATCCAGTATGTGCTTATGGTCAGCATTAATATACATACATTTAGTGGACGCTTTATCAGGTATTTGATAACTCAATGCATAAAAGCATGCAGACACAGTCAAGAGGTTCAGCTGTTGTTCAGACCAAACACCAGAATGGGAAAAAATGCTGCATAGTCTTACGAATATCGATGTCTACAGATGGTAGAATTTAGCATAAACAATATGTTTGCATAGATCCATCCTGCCTTGTATCAACAATGCAGGCTGGTGGTGGTAGTGTAATGATGTAGGAAATGTTTTCTTTTCATGCAGTAGGCCCCTTTATACTATTTGAGCTTCTTTCAAATGCCACATCCTAACTGAGTATTGTTGCTGACCATGTACATCCCTTTATGGCTACAGTCTACTACCCGTCTTCTAATAGCTACTTTCATAAGGATACGATATAGAAATAAATTCAGCGCTTAAACCTATATATGTGAAAAAAATGGGTGGTGCATAGGTAATATAAAACATCAAGTTTAACACGGCAAAAATATTAGAATATAAAACAATTCACAATTAAACACACAATTGTTACTGGAGTGGGATTGGCCAGACCAGAAATTAAAAATAAATGTCCAATGGATATGTCACAGATAGCGACAACCATGAGTGGAGTAAAGTTCTATTGGATATTGCAGACCAAAGACATACACAAGCCTTGAAAAAGTCACCTAGGTGATGAAACGCGTTGGGAAATCAGAACCACGGTCTACACACGTGCCTTCCAGGCTGGAACGCACGCCGTCTACACTGCCTCAGATTGCCACTTTCTTTTCGTGAACATCCAGATTGTCTGCGCTACACCAACGGACATTCTACCCCCTTCAATCTTGGACACTCTCGGCGACCTGATACATCTGGACACGTATCACTCTTTCCCTGTAGATGTGATCCTGCCTTGGACTTTACAACCGCAAGTATAGACTTTGATCTGCAATATCCAATAGAACTTTACCTCCACTCATTGTTGTCACTATATGTGACATATCCATTGGACATTTATTTTTCATTTCTGGTCTGGCCAATTCCATTCCAGTAACAATTGTGTGTTTAATTGTGAATTGTTTTATATTCTAATATTTTTGCCGTGTTAAACTTGATGTTTTATATTACCTATGTACCACCCATTTTATCACATATATAGGTCATACTTGCCAACTCTCCCGGAAAGTCCGGGAGACTCCCAAAATCCAGGCGAGCTGGCATTTCTCCCGCATTCCAATCTCACCGAGAATCGCGTAATTTGCCGCGATTCTCTGTGAATCACGCCATTTTGGAGGGCGGGAGGGGGCGGGGTGAGGCCAATCGCGTCATTTTGGTCCCACCCCCCGCGACGTGAATTACGGGTTCATGGGGGGCAGGACCAAAATTATGCGATTGGTCTCGCCCCGCCCCCTACCGCCCTCCAGTCACGCCCCCTCTCCCAGAAACTTGTTTCCGGGAGTTGGTAAGTATGATATAGGTTTAAGCACTGAATTTATTTTTATATATCGTAAGCTTGTACAGGTTGGACTCTCCTGATAATTCTAGCTGCTAAACCCATATCACATCTCCCGTTATTGCACTCCTATCTTTGCAACTTGCATAAGGATAAAGCGCTATGACACAAGTAAACATCCTCTCAAGCTGGTTCCATGAACATGACATTGAGTTTGGTGCACTCATATAACATCCACAGTCAACAGATCTCAATCCAATAGAGTACCTTTATGATTTGGTGGAAGGGGATATTTGCAGCATAAATTTGCAGCCAACAAATCTACAGCAACTGTGAGATGCAAGTCAACCCAGAACAGACTCTCTAAGGATTGTTTCCAGCACCTTTTCAAATCCATGCCACAAAGAATTCAGGCTGCTCTGGGGCAAAGAGAGGTCCTACCCAGTACTAGAAAGGTGGAAAGGTTTATCTAAGAAAGGTGCCACTGAATATAAATATATATATATATATATATATATATATATATATATATATATATATATATATACTTTATATGGACAAAAGTTTTTGGATGCTTGACCATTACACCAGAAGGGACTGTAATGAGATTGTATTCCAATACATATACTTTAATATGCACCTGGTTCCCCTTTTGCAGCGATAACAGCTTCCACTCTTGAAAGGCTTTCCACAATTCCTGGCTCACAATCTCCGTTCCACTTCATTCCAACGGTGTCCGATGGGGTTGAGGTCAGGGCTCTGTACAGGTCAGTTAAGTTCTTCCACACCAAACTCATCAAACCATGTTTTTATAGTCCTTACTTTGTGCACTGGAGCACAGGCATGGTCGAAAATAAAAGGGCCTTCCCCAAACTGTTGCCATAAAGTTGGCAGCATAGCATTGTCCAACTGACTTGGTATGTTGAAGCATTAAAAGTGCCTTTCACTGGAGATAAGGGGCCTAGCCCAAACTCTGAAAACAGCCCTATACCATTATCCCTCCTCCACCAAACTTCACAGTTGGCATAATGCAGTCAGGCAGGTAACATTCTCCCGGCATCTGCCAAACCCAGACTCACCCATCTGACTGCCAAACAGAGAAGCATGTTTCGTTACTCCACACGTTTCCACTGCTCCACATTTTACATTGTCTTCTGCTTCGTGGCTGAGTTGCTGCTGTTTCTAAATGCTTCCACTTTCTTACAATATCACTTACAGTTGACCGTGGAATATCCAGCAGGAATGAAATTCCACGAACCATCTCATTGTAAAGGTGGTATCCTATCACAGTACCATACTTGAACTCACAGAGCTCTTCAGAACGACCCATTTTTTATCACAAATGTTTGCAAATGGAGACTGCATGGCTATTTGCTTGATTTGATACACCTCTGACAACGGGTCTGATTGAAACACCTCAATTCAATAATTAACATGTGTGGCCAAATATTTTTCTCCATATAGTGTATATTCCCATATCCCATTATTCCAATCAACTTGATTACTGCAATTTTCTACCAGAAGTATCATGGCTGTATTTATAATTAAGGCTGCCTGAAGTCATCTGAGTGAATATGCCCTAAATTAGTATTTATGCGCCTTGCATCCACATGTCCCTATGTCTTACACCCCCTTCCCTTTTTCTTCAGTGGTAAAACTAAGAGGCTGGAAAGAACCATAATAATCATTTATGAGCCACAAAATCTACAGATCTGCGATGTGCGCAAGAGTTTCTACTTGCCTGGTAAATGCGTTTCAAGATGCACACCGACTTGAAGTTCTTTGGAAACACACCCTTAAAGTTATCTGCCCCTAGCTTTGTGGATTGATGGACAAACCTGAAAAGGCACAAGGTGGGAACAATAGAATAGTTTCAATGGTCCAGCCTACTATACCATTTTATGGCCAGCCCCTTTATTTATTTAAACTTTTCACTTTTTATCCTAAAATGCCGCTTGGTTTTGCCTTTTTAATTATTTAAATTAATCATGAGAGTGAGAGGACTTTGGAACGGTCTTTATTACCTGTGATATTTCTCTGTACTTAAAGTTTATAATTACTTGGGTTGAAGTCAGACAACAAATGTGTTTTCCTGCAGAAGTGGAGGGGCCCTGCCTCTTTTGTTTGTACTGGGCCCCACAATTTCTAATGGCAGCCCTGGTGTAAATATAGGCTTGCTCATGCACCTAAACCTCACTTAGTAAGGAATGCCCTTAATCAGCTCAAATGCCCTCATCAACCAGTGCAAACTTCACCATCTGCTGTAATAGTGCTGCCCAAGTGTCATGGCTAGATAGACCTACAAAATAATTACAGCCATATGTTGGAGATCCACACTACACTCTCCCCATTTCAATCTAAGAAGCTGCTGCAAGAATTATATCCTTTACACGTGTCCTCAAAATCTTCTTCTGGCTAATCTCTACAAATACAGTTCTGCCTTGGATCATCGATGCCTACAAGCATTCTTCATACCTACTTCTCATAGCTTCATTTAACAGCCCTGAAACAACTTATTCTCACTCATATTTATACTACTTATTCTGTACTGCACCCCTTTTATGGAACTCTGCAATCCAACACACACAATAGTCTCCAAACTTTCAAATTGTGCTCTTTATTGGAGCCTAAAATGAAACCTGTTATTTTACCTTGTATATCATCAT
Source organism: Mixophyes fleayi (assembly GCF_038048845.1). Taxonomy (NCBI): domain Eukaryota; kingdom Metazoa; phylum Chordata; class Amphibia; order Anura; family Limnodynastidae; genus Mixophyes; species Mixophyes fleayi. Next base: position 248,532,737 of record NC_134403.1, on the reverse strand, counting down.
CATTAACATTTATTTATATAGCGCCAGCAGATTCTGTAGCGCTTTACAACTGGGAACAAACAGCAATAAAACAATACTGGGTAATACATACAGAGAGGTAAGAGGGCCCTGCTCATAGGCTTACAATCTATGGGATAACGGTTTGATACACAAGGGTAAGTGCTACATCATATTGAATATTTGTCCAGCTAGAATGCAAAGGTTACAAAGTATTGAGTGGGTTATATGCTTAGTCACACAACTATGTTGGTCAGAGGGTTGTTGTCTTGTGTTAGCTGTGTAGAGGGTGGTAATAGCTTAACCTAGAGAGATTAACAGGGTGGTTGAGGAATACTATAAGCTTGTCTGAAGAGGTGGGTTTTCAGAGACCGCTTGAAGGTTTGAAGACCAAAGGAGTCTTGTGGTTTGAGGGAGTGAATTCCATAAAGTGAATGCAACCCGAAAAAAGTCCTGTAAACCGAGAATGGGAAGAAGTGATGAGAGTGGAAGAGAGACACAGATCTTGTGCAGAATGGAGCTGTCAAGTTGGGAGATATATTGAGATAAGTGAGGAGGTGTATGTCGGTGCAACTTTGTTGATGGCATTGTATGTTAGTAGAATAATTTTATATCGCATTCCTTGAAAAACAGGCAACCAATATATAGACTGACAGAGTGACTCAGCAGACGAAAAACGATTTGGAAGGAAAACCAATCTAGCCACTGCGTGCAAAATAGATTGTAGGGGCTCGAGTCTGATTTTGAGAAGACCAGCAAGGAGCAAATTACAGTGCATAAATTAAAGGTGTCTTGTGTGAGATATGTACGTATTCTGGAAATGTTTTTGCGATGTATGCAGCATGATGTAAATATAGAGTTGATGTGGGGAACACAGGATAGTTGCAAGTCTAGGATTACACCTAGGCAGCTAGCTTGCGGGGTGCGATTTTTGGTCATGTTGTCAAAAGAAATTGAAATGTCAAACAGGAAGCTCCTATTGTTGGATGGGAATATATTTAATTCTGTTTTTGAAAGATTGAGTTGGAGTTGGCAAGAGGACATCCAAGATGAAATGGCAGAAAGACAGTCAGTAACACGAGACAACACAGATTGTGAGAGATCAGGAGAGGATAGGTAAATTTGTGTATCATCCGCATGAGATGATACTGAAATCCAAAGGAGCTTATTAGTTTTCCAAGAGAAGTGGTGTAGATAGAGAATAGCAGTGGACCTAGGACTGAGTCTTGTGGTACTCCAACTGATAAAGGAAGCGGAGTGGAGATTGTTCCAGAGAAATTAACACTGAAAGAGCGATTAGATAGGTAGGATGAGAACCAGGATAGGACAGTGTCTTGAAGACCTAGGGATTGTAGCGTCTGTATGAGGAGAGAGTGGACAACAGTGTTGAATGCAGCAGAGAGTATTAGAAGACAGTAATCACCTTTAGTTTTAGCTGTGATTAGATCATTGACAAGCTTGGTCAACGCAGTATCTGTGCAGTGTTGAGAGCGAAAGCCTGCTTGAAGCCGTGGCGGATCCAGAGGGGGCGATCGGGGAAATCGCCCTCCCCTAACAGGGACTTGCTGCCTGTGGCTGCACACTATGTGCAGGTCCGTTCGGCAGAGAAAGACAGACAGAGAGTGTTGCTGGCTGCTCTGATTGTGTTTTAAACAGAATCAGAGCAGCCTGGCAACACACTCTCCCTGCCTGTCTCTGCCGAACGGACTTGCACATAGCGTGCAGCCACAGGCAGCTTTAGCTGTCAAAAAGGGGGTGGGGATTAAATGCCCCCCCCCGCCCAAATCGCCGCCGGTAAATTTATATTCTAGATCCGCCCCTGGCTTGAAGAGGATCCAATAGGTTGTTTGCGGAAAGGAAACGTGCGAGGCGAGTGTAGGCAATTCTCTTAAGATGTTTGGAGGGGCATGGGAGCTGAGAGATGGGGCGGTAATTTAAGAGAGAGTTTGGGTCAGAATTTAGTTTTTTTAGAATAGGAGTAATAATTGCGTGTTTGAATAGTGATGAAAAGATACCAGTAGAGAGAGATAGATTACAGATTTTAGTTAGAGGTGGAATGAGCACTCGAAACAAGGACCTAATAATTTGTGAGGGTTTGAGATCAACAGGACAGGAGATAGAGTAGGAACATAAGAAGAGAGTAAAATCTTCTTCATTTGTGGGATCAAATGAAGAGAGGGTGTCAGAGGATGCTGGGAAGGAATTGAGCTGATTGCTAATCGAGGGAGATGATACCATTTCAATTCTGATCTTATCAATCTTGTTCTTGAAATAGGAAACAAGATCCTGGGCACTGATGGTAGTTAGAGGGTTCGGGGTTGAAGACTTGAGAAGAGATTTAAATGTGTTAAAAAAAAGCGTTTGGGGTTAGAAGACTGAGCATAGATGAAAGTTTGGAAGTATGCATGTTTAGCAGTGTCCAGAACATTGGACTGGTAGATAGCAGTATATGCGCTGAAATCATTAGAGGCACAAGATTTACGCCAGTGACGTTCAGCTTTACGAGAAAGTTTTTGTCGCTTTTGTGTTACTTTAGTGTGCCACAGTTGACAACGAAGTCTACGCGGAGAGTATGAAGAGTCGCTGTAGCCACTTGATCAAGGGCAGTTGCTAGGGAATGGGGAAAATGAAGAACTGCCATATCAGGGGAGAAGAATGTAGAAATTGGAGAGAGAAGGCGTTGGAGAGAGGTGGAAAACCGTTGAAAATCAATAGAGTAAATATCCCTGCAGGTATGAGGAGGCTTGCAAGAGTTTGGCAGCAGGTTAAAGAACTGGGAGTGAGTGAGTGAGTGAGTAACTAATAAGGTGATGATCCAAGAGGGGAATAGGGGTGTTAAGGAAATTAGAAAATGAGCATAGTCTAGAGAAAATAAGATCAAGACAGTGTTCTGACTTAGGCTGGGTATACACCCTGCAAAATTTCTCCTGATGCGATCCTTAACGATTTTACCAATGAAAAATTAAAGTCCTGAGCAGTATGCCGATTCTTGTGTACAGATTAAACACATTTTACACGATTTACCTTCAGATCTGTGCTCTTCAACTGTCATAACCATGGGCTGAAATGAGCGTGACACTGCACACTCCATAGAGATCTTTGGACACTGCCGGTCATGAGTGCATTCACCCTGCAGGATTGGAATGACATTGTTCCATCATTGAACAAGATTTTTAGTCTGGTTTAAAAATCAAATAAAATGGTACAATGCACACTAATGCAATATCGGCGTGAACTGTCGTTTATCATTTGATTGACCCGATAATCGGCTGAATACACTGTTGTGTGTACCCAGCATCTAATACAGCATAGCTTCTAATAATCTAATCAATCACAAAAGAAGAAAAGAATAGTGTTTGCATTGCAGACACTCAGATTCTAATTCAACACCAATAGTGAGAGGCCTACAAGATTTGTTTGAGTCAGGGATGCACCAGTGTATCCATTGTATTAATTATTTAAATTCAAGATAATAGTAATAAATGGTGAGTCAGATAAAATAATATAAACAGAGTAAATTCAATGAAATTAAATATTGCTAGTGAATAAATAGCAAAGTGGACTAATCAGCATGGATTGATGGGTGCAAGAGAAACATTCAATATAGATCTTAGATAGAGTATAGTGAATGAATCCAAATGATAAGCTAGTAGTGAACAAAGAGCAGACAGTGAATTAATCAGTATGGACTGAGGGGCATAAAAGTAACAACTAGGCAGCAAATATTTGGAGTATGATAGTAAAGAAATATCACAATGTATCTAATTTTAGTGCTAAAAGTGGAATGGAATAGCAAGTTTAGTTTCTTGTATTGTAACAATTATAACCACTGAGGAATAAGCTCATTCTAATAATTAAGGTATAATTGGTGATTTGATTAAAAGTGATGCAAATAAAGTAAATGCATGCAAATCATTGTGAAGTGTATAGTGTTAAATGAACTTGAAAGTGAGTAGGAGTGGTGAAATACTCTGAGCTTTAATATCAATAAAGTAGACATGTTGTAATCACTCAAATAATATGTGACACACTACCCTATACATCTGAAAAACCTATTGACTGGTAAAAATAAACAATAGTGTAAGACTCCTTTCCCTGGCACTCTGAAAGGGGTGAAATGTTGTCTCTCTCTCTCTCTCTTCAGTGCCTCCACCCAAGTCTTCTACACAGTATGTTTGGCTGCGAACTATAACTGAATCCACCAGGGGTTGAGTCGGGAAGCCCCTTGTATCCGACCACACTAACCCTCTGAATGATAATGAGCGACACACTTTGGTTATGAACAATCAACTGAGTATTTATTTTGAGGGAAGAAAATGGGTAAGGAAGAATTTAAAATGGGGGGGAAATTCTGGACTGCCTGTGTAAGTGGGACAAAGAGGAAGATAATAGTAAAAGACAACAGTATGGTGAACAGTAATGACAAAAAAGATGACCACCACACATGCATTCACTGGCGCCTAAACTCTCTCACAACTCACACACAGTGTGAAAATATAAAGCAACAATTATATAACTGTCACGAATCGGGGTCTTAGCTTGGCGGTACCATATCACCGTGCATCTCCCTCCTGGTTTTATGCAGCATTCTGTCCTGGGACAAGCGTGACTTCTGTCTGCAGTTCTGGAGGCAGCCATCTTGGGTGAGACATTTGTTAAACATCCTGCAGAGTCTAAACACCTGATTACATCCACCAACTGGCTTCCTCTGCAGACTATAAGAATCTCCTCCTACACTCAGCAAATTGCCAGTGCAACACTTTCCTACTTCCTGGTTCCAGATCTACAGTTGCTGTTGTTTTGCTGCTCCAACCTGCCTGTTGGTTACAGAGCTCTACCCTTCATGTGTACACAGCTTCATCCGGATTGCTTTTTTTATCCTCTGGGTACAGATCTCCACCATTACCTCTGAGTGAATTCAGCCTCAACCTGCTGCTGTGCTATGGGCTTTTCTCAGTGAATTCAACTTCATCTGTTGCTGTTATATGAACTGAAAAATATTAACGATTAGTGTAAAATTCAACTTCATCTGCTGCTGCTACATGAACTGCAAAACTTTAACCATTCGTGTGAATTCTACTTCATCTGTTGCTGTTATATGATTTACAAACCATTAACCATTTGTGTGAATTCAGCTTCATTCTACCTGCTGAAATAAATATCTTGGTTAGTTATTCCTCGTGTGGATTCACCTTCTTTGCAGCTGCTTGTGTACTGATTCCAGCAGTTGTCTTCTGTATGGCTCCTTCTCCTGACATCCTGTACTCAAGCAAGCTCTATGAGCAAGACATTCATCTGCCCCCCCCCCCCCCCCCTCCACTACACTCCTGCCACAGCTAGTCACTGGGGTCCCGAGACGGATCCCAGAAACCCTATTGCAGTGACAATAACGCAATAATCACAGTCCTAATAATATAACATAATTTGAAAGATTGACTAGTTAATGTTGGTGCACTTGTAAAAACATTGGTAACCCGGGCTAGTTAACTTCGGTATTCTTTAGGTGTAACTTGCATTAGATCTCTGATACCTGGAATGTCTCTATATCTCTGACAGGTAACACAGTGTCTGATATATGTACAGATTAATGTTAGTATGTCTTCTAACTTGTGAAATTAGAGGCATAGTGTTATTTTCTTATGCAGCAATAATGGTGTCACAGTGCTTGGTGTGTTATTACTTATCTCTCTCCCTCTGAATGGTGATGAAGGTCTTAGTCACTTTTGACTACCTTTTGTCTACCTGCAAGTCTGATCTTGCTAGCTGTCCCTCTCTGCTAACACCCAATTCACTAATAGCGTCAGTCTCCCTCTCTACACACAGGCTTCCTTTGCTGTGTAATCACCCTCAGGCTGCATGATTGTTCTGCAGGGACCCAGCTACAAGACTTTCCTTTGCAACACTACACCCAGCATCTCTATTGATAGCTCTGATATCTCCCTGTTTGCTTGTACTTTCTGTCTTTCGAGCAAACTCTCCTCTCAAACATCTCTCCTTCCCCTGTTGCTGCCACACAAGTTTCTGGCTTCTAGCCCCGCTCTCTTTTCTTCCTGTCTCTCCTCCCATCTCTGACACACTAAAGGGGCTGACCTTTGCTTCACCCTGAGTATCCATGGCAACATGATGTCCTGGCTTCACAGCAGAAGACAGCTTTGCTACTATAGTATTTGAGAAAGAAGTACTGACTGGAGAAAATATACAATAGGATTAGAGATTTAACATTGATAAGGTTGAGGTTGCAACTGTATAATCACTTGAATTCAATGCGACACACCCAATATTGTACATTTTTGATGAGAATATACAGTAGGTTGATATGTAATTTAGAGAAATATATGAATAATGGAATATTAGCGAAACCCCACTCTTATTAACCACATAGTGAGCTGCTACTAAATCTGATTTACTATTTCTGGTGAAAGCAATATAAAGGCTATATGTTAGAATATCATATAAATTAACCAAATGGCATAAGGATTCACATCAAGAAAGAAGAATGTTTCTTTTTCTAATTTGAAAGAATAAAACACTTATATTGTAATTTTTAACTCTTTTTTTCTACATTTTTAAAATGTTTTTCTCTTTTTGTTGGAAGCTATGTTAACCTTAACGTTTTGGTTAGCACCCTCTGCAAAGGACTTCATATCCACTTTATTATACTTGAGCTCAGGGGCGGGCTGGACCGGGGGGCAAGGGGTCATCGCCCCCCCGGGCCGCTCAGAATCACGGCTGTTAGGGCCGCCCGCTCCCCGGATTTAATATCAATGTCATGCGGCCGCAGAGTTCAACATACCATAATAATTTAAACAGAACATAAATTATAGCAACCTGTAAAATTAGCATTTTAAACCTCAGATAGAACAGCAATAAAATCTGCACTTTGGTTGTATTACTCTTTTGCAATATGTGTTTGTTTTTTTTACAAACTCATTCTGCAACTATTGGCATTGACAGGCCATAGGAAAATGTCTAAGTAGATGATTTATCAAATAAATTACACTTAACACCATGATAATTATTAATTTCATAAATAGGCCCTGTTACAAGCTTGGGCAATAAATGCTCTTTCCTGGGGTAGACAGTGCCACATTTCAGCAAAGCAGGTTGCAATCAAGACAAAGTCCAACAAGTAATGTGCCACAAGCCTGCAGCTATATTGTGCAGATTGTAAATAAGGAAAATTAAATAGTAACAAAATTAAATCATTGGCCGGTTCACCTCAAACTAAATATGTAGGGAATCATTTAGAGGCAGACACATTTGTACCTCAAACATACGTAGGGAAAGATAAACTTAAGAAAAAAAAATGTATGTGTCTATGTTCAGTCTGATATTTCTTGTCATGAAAATGCTCTCAGGATCAATGATATAGATGTTTACTGTAAGGGCTTTCAAAGGATTTAAGCACTCAATCATGCAGTCACCTATCACACAGGTTACATATTTCTCCCAGTACATTTCTCTCACATCCATACACACCTATTATCTCCCACCTCCTTTTGAATCAGGGCAATAGGACTCCAGGGAATAAATGTATCAAACTCCGATTTTGAAAATCCAGCGATTTTTTCAGGAGAGTTGAAACTCGTTGATGTATGAACCTGAAATTTCATGTAAAATCACCAGAGATGTGTTTCTGTCAAAATCACTATTTCCAAAATTGATAGAGATCAAAGTTCTGACTGTTTACAACTCTACCTGAATAAGTCTCAAATGAGTTTGCTTTAAAAATCACCAAATACAACACACTGCCTCCTAGCAGCATCATTACTAAACACATTACTGTTACACTGCCCCTGTCTATACAGCCGGAGGTCCCGGCAGCTGACAAAAGTTTAAAAATAGATAAAAGTTGAAAAAAAAAAAGCATGGTGTCCCCCTGCCCGAGCACTATTAACCCTAGTGCTGCCAGCCTGCTGCTGGTTATGTGAAAATCAGGGAAAAATTTGCATGGGGTCCCCCTGATTTCACGTAACCAGCACTAGGCAAACCAGCCGGGGTGGCACATAATGACAACCAACCCCAGGCTGTTCACTGCTGGACTGGATTCCGCCGTCGATAATAAAGAGCAGGCACCTACCTCTAGGAATAACCAGCCCAGTGCTGAAAGCACTAGCGCTCTTCCTACACCACTGGGCAGTGAGTGTAGGGTAATAACGGTGAAAATTAAGTAAAAAAAACAAATGGACTTCATTTTGCTTTGTGAAACTACAAGTCCCAGCCAGCCTGGGCTGCCATAAACAGTGTGGGCATGCTTATGAATTCATTTTTACACTTTTAACAGCCGTTGGACCTGCGGCTGTATGGACAGGGGCAGTGCAACAGTGATGTGTTTACTAATCACGCAGCTAGATGAGGACAACACAGGAGAGTTAGCTAAACACAGGAGTATTTGACATTGCAGCAAATTGCCAGAGATAACCAGCGATTTTTAAGATCAGAGTAAAAATCGCAGTTTAATACATCTGGCGACTTGGGGATTAAAACTTGCGGGTTAAAGCCCTCACGATTTTCCGTGATTTTAAACCGCTGAAAAAATCAGCCCTTGATACATTTACCCCCAGGACTCAAAGTACATACTGGCATACTCTATGCTCCTTGCTAGCTAAGGGTTGCATGCCTGCAATAAAAGGGTTAACACATCAAAACTCTGTTACACAAATGTACATGCTGGCATACAGTAGGATCCTTGTTAGTCAAAATGGTTAACAATTTACACCAGCATTCACAGGGTTAACATGAACAAGCAATATTTCTCTTCATAAAAAGGCTTATGGATTTGTATCAAGGACAAAGCTTATTACATTTTAATTTACATATAAAAAATGTAGAGGGCAGTTGGATGTAATAAAAGAAATAATATATGACATACAAAAAACAAATGCATTACAGTCATAAAAAAAGGATACAATTTACAGAAAATGAACACTTACGAATCATATAATCTATATGCTGGCAGAATTAGGGCAGCTTCTCAATTAAATTTGTCCCCTGAAAGACTGATGACTTGCCATATCAGACATAGGGTATATAGACATGTGTCACTCAGTGGGTACTTATAGGGGCAATGTATATGCCAATGTGGGGGATGAAATTTAATCATAGTTTGGCCATAACTTTCCTCTGGCATATAGTAGAGACATAGGACCTGAGTCATTAGTAAAGTAAAGTAAAAAAAGGAGTAAATTTGCACCTTGGCAAAACCATGTTGCATTGGAGGAGGAGGTAAATTTAAATGTGAGGACAGATTTATAGTTGGAATAAGGCATGTCCTAGATAAACTTTACATTTCAATGTAAAAATAAAGCTATCAAGTATTTGTTTGGTACATGAAAAAGCAGCCAGTGTTTTCTTTACATACAAAATAGTAAACTAATTTGCACCCCTTGCGTTGTAACATGGTTTGTCCAGGATCAAATTTACTTCTTTTTTTGACTTGCTCTCCTTAATGACTCAGGCCTATTGGGCAGAGATGGGCTTGACAGTATTAGCAGTAAATATTAAAGTCGTATTAATCTATTTATATGCAATATAATAAAGTAACCAAGTGTCATATATGCGAGAGGAAATATTGTCTGGACAGATATTAAAAAGGCTATCCCACCCTTTATCTTTTGCGCCACTGCTGCAGACTGTTAACCGTCGTGAGACAGGTTAGTTTTACCCTACTGATGATGTGTTGTCGCCATAGTAATCCTGCTCAGTACGAGAGGAACCGCAGGTTCAGACATTTGGTGTATGTGCTTGGCTGAGGAGCCAATGGGGCGAAGCTACCATCTGTGGGATTATGACTGAACGCCTCTAAGTCAGAATCCCCCCTAAGCGTGACGATCCTGCAGCGCCGTCGAGCCACGGTTGGCCTGGGATAGCCGGGGGGGAAAGGCCTCAACCACCTCCCAAAATAGTAAAATAGTAAACTAATAGTGACTGTTAACTAAACGGATGGCCAGAAAACTGCCCTAAAAGAATAAACACCTGTTCAGTCTCCTCCATTCACTCAAGGGACTTTGTAAACTAAGTTGTACTTGATGAATAAAGAGGAAAGACAGCATTTCAATATCATACTAAAAGGCTGGAGTTTTAAGGCACATATGACTGAAATCTAGAACAATCATAAATACCCTCAACGAGTATGCCTGTGCTTCACTCACAACCTTTAAGTCTTTTTTTACGGATAGCAAATAACCCTTATAGAGATCACCATCACCAACACACAATGGAAACCAGTCACTCATACAGGTGATTACTGTACTTTATAAAACAGTGACCAGTGCCTGCTGTAAGAAAGTAACCTATATGTCAATCAATGTTAGAAATACAATACTGAAAGTCATTTACAAAGCACACAAGGGCTGCAATGCAGCACGTAATCAGATTTGGTGCCAAAGCACATGAATTTACAGGGCAAGATGGAGGTATTTGCAGAGGAACATAAGTTTGCACAGGCCAAGGAGAGGAGTTGAGAGGAGAGTGTTCCTTGCTTAGTATGGAGCATTTATACCAGTAACCCCATTTGGCAGAGCAGTACAAAAATGATACCTAGTTTTGCTAGCAATATCATTGTTACAAGATATGGGGGTCAAGAGGACACATTTTCACTGCTTTAAAGGACAGGTCAGAGCTGGTGGTGTTTTGAGTTTCATCCTATACTATTAATGGTCCACGTTATGTGCATTTATGTTTCACATCATTAGAGTACCACATATTTCTACATAGTTGTATTCCAAGCAATATAGCAAAAATCAAAAATCAAAGATGATGACACATAACAAAGACAGTCCCAATGTCCGCTCACTCTCATGATTAATTTAAGACATAAGCATTATTTTAGGAGGCAAAAAAAATCTTCACGCACCAGGATCTCAGCTCTTGTTTCTTACCCCATCACTGTCTTTCTAAGCTGTCCCTGTGGTCCACAGGTTCTGCTGGTCTCAGATCTCTCTCCAGGATGCTGCCCAGTCTGTCTCCACTCCGGAGATCCTTCCAAAACCAGTACATGGGAGTTAACATCTTCAGTCACTAGCTCTCCCTTAGCCATTCAGAGTACTACTTCAGCTCAGCTGACTGTAGCTTTTAATCAGGGGATAGCAGTCTCCACTCCAGGGTTCCCTCCAAAGCCAGTACCTGGGTGCTGCCATCTTAGATCTAGTCACCTGATCTCTTCAAGTTAGTTAGAGTGCTGCTTCATACTAGCTGACTGCATCCTCCAATCAGGTGACATCAGTTAATATGAAAGGACTTCCTGGAGCCCTTACCTGAGGCCAGTACAACGTTAATTCTCCAGACACCAAATTACATATGGGTTATTTCTGTTCTCATAATACTAATGTTGTATTTTTATTTTAGTCAACAATGGAATGTTTTTAAGGAGTACTATCCTCAAATAAGTATTTCTCAAACACTGTCTCATCCTAATGTAAACAATTTCCTCCTGAATCGTTATGGGTGGGCTCCGCTTACTCACCTGGAATGTCAGGGGTCTGAATGATAAGGTCAAATGCTCCCTGGTACTGTCCCATCTTCGGAAATATTCTCCAGATATTATTTGTTTGGTGGAAACTCATCTACATGGTAGCAGAATGATGGCACTGAAGAGACCATGGGTGGGATGGGCGTTTCACTCCGTACACTCTCCTAATTCAAGAGGAGTTTCTCTTCTCATTAAAAAACACTTACGCTTCACAATATATTACTTACAGTTAGACCCTTATGGTAGATTTGTATTTTTGCGCGCTGTGATCGAGTCCTCCCACCTCCATATAATGCCGAGGTGCTTGGAAAAGCAGCGTCCATCATGGGTCAATCTCCTGACACACCAGTTATATGTATGGGCGATTTTAATAATGTCCTCGATCCTACCCTCGACAGGTGTAAGGAGGATTCTGAGTGATTACCATCAAAACCTACGGCTTTAGATGCTTGGATATTGCGTTACCCAGATAAACAGCATTTTTCCTGTCAATCAACTACTTATAATTCTCTCTCATATAGATTTCATCCTTTTTTCCTCTAGATTGTTGTCCTCTGTGTCCTCAGTAGAATACTTGTCAAGAGGCATTTCTAACCATTCTCCTGTAATAGCACAAATTGAAATTGCCAGGAAGCTACATCCTGCTTGGTTGGAGCCAATGGCGACTGGTTCAGATCTTATATCCTTGTGGGAGGGATATTTTGGGGACAATAATATTGGCAATCCAACACTTATATGGAATGCCTTCAAGGCATTCATGTGGGGTACGCTCATAAGAAAAATAGCGAACACTAAAAATTCTAATAGACATAGGGAGTTAGAATTGGAACAACAGTGCAAGAATCCTGAATCTAAATACTTGCTTTCCTGTATAATTGAGGATAGGGTTGGATCCTTGAGTACACAAAGTGAGTGATTTTTTATTCAACAATGCTAAAAGGCGACTATTATTTACTAGACATTCCCAATACACTGAAGCACACATGGGTAATTGTTATATGCCTTGCCTGGCTTGGGAGGAGGGAGTAAATAAGGCAGTCGTGACTATCTTTGATCACAACCATGTAAAACATTTTACGGGAACGGGTATTGCTAACACCTTTCTAAATTATAATATATAATTATATATCTTATACAGAGGTGCAACTTAATACATATCTGGACTCCATCCACCTTCCTAAGCTGTCTAAAGAGGCTGTTGCCCTCCTGGATGACCCCTCACAGCAGAGGAGGTGGAGTTGGCACTCACCTCCTTTCCCAATCACAAGGCCCTGGGAATGGATGGCATTCCAATTAAACTGTATAAAAAATGTAAAAGCTTTTTTGTCCCTCAACTTCTAACTCTCAGGGGCGGGCTGGACTGGGGGGCAGGGAGGCAGTGGGCCCCCGGGCCGCTCAGTCTAACGGCTGTTCGGGCCGGCCATCTCCCCCCAAACCCCCCCCCCCCCCCCGTGGATGCAATAATTGCTTAATATTAACGGTGGGCGCATTGCGTGTCATTATGACGAGGCCGTATTGCGGGTCATGTGATGCGGCCGCCTGTGCGCCCCCCCGGGCTGAAACCTGCCAGCCCGCACCTGCTAACTCTCTATTATAGATTACTGAAATCTAATACCATTTCCTCTTCAAAGTCTGAAGCATTAATTGTAGTTTTACTGCAACCTGGCAGGGACCTCCTATATCCTGATTCATAACGCCCTATCTCATTGTTGGGGTCGGATGTTAAGATATTCGCTACAATTCTGTACATCCGTCTTAATACTGTCATAAGTCAGATCATTCATCCAGACCAGATGGGTTTCATGCTGGGCAGATCCGTTGCCACTAACCTGCGTCGCTTGTATATGCATTTGCAGGTGGCTCATGTCTCCGAGCTGTGGGCTGCGGTGGTATCTCTGGATGCCGTCAAGGCTTTCAAATGAGTAGAATGGATTTATCTCTGGGAGGTGCTGAGGAGGTTTGGTTTTGGACTTACATTTATTCAATGGATCAGAATGCTGTATCTCAATTCAATGGCGCAAGTGTGCATAGGTGGATATACTTCGGACCCGTTTAGTGTTGGAAGGGGTACCTGTGAAGGGGGCCCACTCTTTCTTGCATTATTGGCAATAGCAATTGAACCGCTGGCCTTCTTGGTTCGAGCTCATCCTGGTATACATGGCCCTCCAACTGGTCAAGCAACAGATACCATTGCTTTATATCTAGATGACATTATTATTTTTGTCAGACACAAATGATCATTTATTAACAGTTGTAGATAACTTTGGCCATTATTCTGGTTTAAAAGTAAATTGGGATAAGGCCTGTATGTACCCAGTTTATGGTGTCCTCCCATCTGTACTTCCACCTGGGATCTCTCATGAATGGACGCTGCATTTCAAGTACCTCGGTATCTGGATTACCCCTAACTCAAAAGATTATATTAAATTAAATATTGATGCCATCACAAATCACTTTAAGCACAGTTCTCACACTTGGAAGCGACTCCCGTTGACTGTAACAGGAAGAATCAATCTATTTAAAATGATTATGCAACCAAAATATATTTATGCTTTACAACACTCACCAATATATATCCCAAATCATATATTTCAATTCATTAATTATTTACTCTCCTCATTCATGTGGAGTGATAAGCGGCACAGAATTAAATTGAATACTCTTTGTAAATGTAAAGGGGAGGATGGCCCGGCGTTACCAAAATCTTAAATTTTAATATATGGTAGCTGCATTATCACATTTAGAAGACTGGTTATATGCCACAGAGGATAGCACTTTAGTTGGTTTTCTTGGTGAGCGAGCGGGGCCTTTACTTTCCCCACTCCAGGTGCTTTTGTTAGGTAAATCCATTAGGTCTGACCCTCCCATTGTGTCTCACAGAACTAAGGGCCTGATTCATTAAGGATCTTAAATGAAGAGGTATCTTATTTCAGTCTCCTGGACAAAACCATGTTACAATGCAAGGGGTGCAAACTAGTTTTCTGTTTTGCACATAAGTTAAATACTGATGCACAGGGCCATCTTTTCCATTGGGCACGATGGGCAGGTGCCCGGGGGCCCCACAGACAAAGGGGCCCCATAGGCAGGGCTCTTAATTAGAATAAATAATCCTGAAAAATAAAAACCTGAATAAAAAAACCTTCAAGGGTCACTGAGCAAGTACATCTATCTATCTATCTCTATCTCTATATATCTATATCTGTATCGCTATACATATATATATATATATATATATATATATATATATATATATATATATATGGGCCCCGGTGCACTTCTTTGCCCGGGGGCCCATAATGATGTTAAGATGGCCCTGCTGATGCACACAAATACTTGATAGCTTATGTGTACACTGACATTTAAAGTTGATATTTGTGTGCTACATGAAAAACAGTCAGTATTTAACTTTAGTGCAAAACAGAAAACTAATTTGCACCCCTTGCATTGTAACATGGTTTTGTCCAGGAGACTGAAATAAGATACCTCTTCATTTAAGATCCTTAATGAATCAGGCCCTAAATTATCATTACGCATCTTATAGTCTATTATCCTTTAAAGCAAAATAATTTAATGTCAGAGGAAGAATGGTCCCATATTCTATAAAGTTTGAAAAAAAGCCACGTCATGTATTCGCTATCAGCAAATTAATTTATACATATTACATAAGGTCTAACATACTCCATGTTCACTGGTTGAAATAGGGAGAAAACATGACTCTGAATGCCCAAAGTGTAGGTCAGCGGATTGCAACTTCTGGCACTTTCCATGGCAATGCCCTAAAGTAAACGATTTCTGGACCAAGGTATGGGCATGTGTTTATAATACGGTGCATGGGGTTCCTCCTCTTACACCAAAGATATGTTTATTTGGTATTTCCTTGGGTGATAGTTTCTCTAAAACTCATTGTCAGTATATCTTTATCCTCACAACCCTAGCCAAGGTTATTATAGCCCGCACGTGGATAGCAACAGATGCCCCTGATTTACAGAAATGGAAAACTCTTGTGAATGACACCATGAATCATGAAAGGTATATGTATACGGAAAGACATGCAAGACACAAATATGAAATTATATGGTCTCCCTGGTATTACTCAAAATACAAACTACACAGGTCTGAACCTCCAGAGCTCCAGAGACACAACCCAGTCTGGGTACAGACAGATCCTCAGGCCTGACAGGTTTATTTCATTGTAAGGAATAGTCCTAAAGTGATAAAGTTGGCATTTGATGTGACACTTTTGTTCATTTTCTGATTCTTCTGCCCCTTCTCTTACACTTCTAGTTTTTAAAGACGTCCACTTGGCAAGCACTGTAATAGCGAGTGTAATATTTAATTACTCTACGTTTGTCAAGAATGTGGATCAATTTAATATTAAAGTTCTCGATGATCAGTATACAAACCAATTCCATTATAAATAAATGAAGATCAAATGGAGGGAGGTTGGAAGTAAGACCATATCATTATCATAATATTATATTTGTTAGACCCCACCCAGGGCCCACTCTATTCATAAACCTGATTTGTAGTAGCTGTAGGTGTAGTTATGACAAGTGGTTGGATATACAGATATAATGATTAATTATATAGTTATTAATGTTACTTCTGTAATGTTAGCAATAGGTGAATTCCTAGGATGTGTTCATTCCAAACTGATCATGCACACCTAACTTGTAAATATGATATCATTATGTGCTATAAACAATCTGAAATTGTCAGTGTCTCATACTGTTATTACCAGCTGAAGGGAAGTTCTTACAAAGTAAACACAAAGATAGATCAGCCCAGGATATTAAATGCGATGTTAAAGATATGAATGTTAAGTCAATGTTATAAGTTTCATCTATTCTATTCTGCTGTACAGAAATGAAGCACAAGATGGAGCACAGAGTCTGCCTCGACTCAGACATCTCAAATCGGAAGATACTGTTCTGAGGAGAACCTCAAGAGAAACAAAGGTCAGTGCTGTGCTATCCGATGTAAACAGTGTATTACTAAACATTCCTGTGAAGAGATTATTTTATTCCTGACACATCCTAATAAAAAGTAATTATCATACCTTGCCAGTGAGTCATTGGAGATTCCTGCCTTCTGAGCAACCACACACTTCCCAACTCACATAATTCCTAATGTCCTGACTTAGCAGAAACCTGACATAGCTGAACAGATGAGTCCTATCTGCCCTGGTTTCTCACTGTTCAATGATATTTGGGTCAATAGTCATATACTACAGGATTACATATGCATATGGCTGTATGATACATCTCACTACACTTCAGGGTTACTTTACAATAATAACAGTATAATTATAGTCATTTATATATATAATTTATATAGGCTCTATATTTTTATCCTGAGTTAATTAAATACCTGGATCGATAAAAAGTTATGTTTCGTTTTTCAATGGTGTGTAGGAGAGATTCATTTGAAGAGCCTTATTAATTATGGCTTCCTGCCAGTGAATCAGCTAACAATGGCTTATATCTGTGAGAAATTCTCCAGAGAGTACACATTACTTTTTTAAAGTTGTTGATCTCATCATATACACTTCAAGGCAGTGATCGAAATGGAAATTTAGAAGTGGTGGTATGGAAAACATAATGGGAATGGAATTTGATAGCTTTACAATTAAAACAGTAGAGGAAGTGGCCTTATGGCATACCACTGTATGCACCCCCACATTGACCAGTGCTTCAAGGGCTGCACTACACTTAGTCTCATTGGGTTGGACATGAAATGTCAACATTCAACATGTGAACAGTCAAATGTTTGATACAGTTATAATGTCGACATTAATAATGTCTACTTATTCATAATGTCGACACAGTTAAAATGTCAGAATAAATAATTATGTCTACATATTCTAAATGTCCACATGTAAAATGGACAGGGTTGTGAAGTCGACATTCAAAATGTTGACATAAATAGACAGATGTAATCAATCAAAACAGCAATACAAATAAAAGAAAAAAATGGTGTAAATGTCAGAGAGTTGAAGAGATGAAGAGGAATTTCACCTTCCTACATGATAACAATCCAAAGCACACATCCAAATCAATCAAGGACAGAAAAGGGTGATCAAAGGTTTGGAGTGGCCCAATCAGAGCCCCCACTTCAATTCCATTGAAAACTTGTGGAATTACCTAAAGAGGGCTGTACACAGGAATCCCATCACAATTTGATAGACCTTACAGGGGAATATAGCGACAGAATTGCAAAGTCCAGGTATATGAAGTTGATAGACACTTTTTCAAATAGACTCACTGCTATACTAAAAGCAAAAGGTGTTTGCACAAAGTTTTACCAGGGGGCCCGACCCGGGCCCTTACTGCCGACTGTTTTTTTTGGGAGGGGGGGGATTTAACTTCATTTTTTTTTTCTTAAGGGGGGGGGGAGTTGAGGCTCTGCCATGTTCGTTGGTGAGGGAGCTGTAAACTAAAAAAAAAAAAATCTCATCACATAATTGCGGCGCCGACGTCCCTCCTTCTTCCTGTCTGCTCTGTTTGCACTGAATGTCGGGCGTGACATGACATTCAGTGAGGAGTGGCGCAGAGAGGACCCAGAAGAGAGAAGAGAGAAGACAGAAGGCAGAAGATAGAAGAGAACGTATGAAAGAAGCCAATACAAAGGTAAGTAAAGGAAAGGAGGAAAGGGGAAGAAAACAAAGTCACTGATGAAGGAGACGGGGGGGACAGGATGGCATAGTGATGAAGGTCAGGGGAGGGCATGATGGCACAGTGATGAAAGAGAGGGGGGGCAGGATTGCACAGCGATGAAGGAGAAGGGGGGCAGAATGGCACAGTGATGAAGGAGAAGGGGAGCAGGATGGCACAGTGATGAAGGAGGGGCAGCATGGCACAGTGATAAACGAGAGGGGTGCAGGATGGCATAGTGTGATGAAGGGGGGGAGCAGCATGGCAAAGTGTGATGAAGGGGAGGGGGGCAGCATGGCACAGTGTGATGAAGGGGGACCAGGTGAAGTGGAGAAAAGCAGTATGGAGGGCGCAGTGTGATCATAAGGGGGCACAGCGTGGTGATGATAAAGGGGCAAAGTAATGTGTGTGTGATGGCACAGGGGGCTTGTGGTAATGTATGTGATGACACAGGGGGCTTATGGTAATGTGTTTCTGTGATGGCACAGGGGGCTTGTGGTAATGTGTGTGTGTGTGTGTGATGGCAAAGGGGGCTTGTGGTAATGTGTGTGTGTGATGGCACAGGGCGCTTGTGGTAATGTGTGTGTGTGATGGCACAGGGGGCTTGTGGTAATGTGTGTATGTGTGTGTGTGATGGCAAAGGGGGCTTGTGGTAATGTGTGTGTGTGATGGCACAGGGGGCTTGTGGTAATGTGTGTGTGTGTGTGTGTGATGACACAGGGGGCTCGTGGTAATGTTTGTGTGTGATGGCATAGGGGGCTTGTGGTAATGTGTGTGTGTGAGGGCACAGGGGGCTTGTGGTAAAGTGTGTGTGTGATGGCACAGGGGGCTTGTGGTAATGTGTGTGTGTGTGTGTGTGTGTGTGTGTGTGTGTGTGTGTGTGTGTGTGTGTGTGTGTGTGTGATGGAATAAGAGGCTTGTGGTAATGTGTGTGTGTGATGGCACAGCGGACTTAGGGCAATGTAGTGTGAGGTAGGTGGTAGATAATTAATGGGTGCAATTTTGTTTGTGGGGTGATGGTGGGGCAATTTAATAGTGGGTACTATTAATTTAAGATGGGGTGGTTTGGGGGCTATTGAATGTGGGGGTGAGTTTGGGGAGAATGAGGTCTCTATTAAATGTGACTATGAATTATTTAATGGCAGTGTTTGTTGTGGGAAATAGGTATATTTATGAAATGTAAATACTATTAATTTATTGCTGGGGCTGTTTGCAGGGAGGGAAATAGGTTTATTCATTAAATGGGAATACTATTATTTTAATGTTGGGGCTGGAGGAAGACCTAATTATTACTTGTGGGTGCTATTGATTTAACACCAGGGCTGATTGGAAGTTTCTAAATGTACACATTTTTTTCCCGAATTACAGCCTCCAACATTCCAGGATCCAAACCTGCAGCCACATGTGGTGAAAGTGACAAGAACAGGTAGGAGAGACCAGGAAAGTCTGTGAAATGTTGTGATTCTAGTGGGACAATCCCAATTTTTGGTGAGTGTTCTGCCCAATGTAAGGGGCAGGCCAAGACTGTGAACTCTTTCTGTACACACTGCATTCTTTATATACTACACTATTGTGCTAGCTGTCCTGAAAGTCAGGAGTGCTGGGACATATGTCATGCTCTGGCGAGCGGGCACTGCACCCTTGTGACAATGGTGTACACAACCAGGGCCGGATTTACCGCTAGGCAACCTAGGCACCTGCCTAGGGCCTAGCGGCTCTCGGGGGGCCCAGCTGGGGGGGACAGGAGCAATTTGAAAAAAAAAGTGCCGCGAGTCGGGGGAGGGTCGGGTGCCGCGAGTCGGGGGAGGGTCCACACGGTGCTAGTGTGGTGGCTGGTCTCCTGCTCTGTGTCACATGTCAGGGGATGGGCCACACGGGTCTAGTGTGGTGGCTGGTGTCACATGGGACGTGCACCACATGACAGGTGCCGTCCCATGTGTGAAGGGGATGAAGACTCCAGTCCACAGCTCCTTGATGGAAAAAGGTAAGTTGGGGGAGGGGTATGGTAGTATATTAATAGTGTGTGTATTGTGTGTGTGTGTGAGGGGCCACTGTCTGTATGTTTTATGTGTGTGTGAGGGGCCACTGTGTGTGTATTGTGTGTGTGAGGGGCCACTGTGTCTGTGTATTATGTGTGTGTGAGGGGCCACTGTCTGTGTGTATTGTGTGTGCGAGAGGCCACTGTGTGTGTATTGTGTGTGTGAGGGGCCACTGTGTGTGTGTATTGTGTGTGAGGGGCCACTGTCTGTGTGTATTGTGTGTGTGTGAGGGGCCATTGTCTGTGTGTATTATGTGTGTGTGAGGGGCCACTGTCTGGGTGTATTATGTGTGTGTGAGGGGCCACTGTCTGTGTGTATTATGTGTGTGTGAGGGGCCACTGTGTCCGTGTATTATGTGTGTGTGTGAGGGGCCACTGCGTGCGTGTATTATGTATGTGTGTGAGGGGCCACTGTGTGCATGTATTATGTGTGTGTGTGAGAGGGGCCACTGCGTGCATGTATTATGTGTGTGTGTGAGGGGCCACTGCATGCGTGTATTATGTGTGTGTGTGTGAGGGGCACTGCGTGCGTGTGTGGTGCCCCAAAGCCCCGTTTCACAGCACAGAGGAGTGCATAAGTGCTTTTAAAATGCAGGGCTACAAGGGGTTAATTGTGCTCCTGGAGACTTGTGCCCAGGAGTGATTGACAGGAGGAGGATGAAGGCCCTGATTGGCTGGGGGAGTAACAGGAAGAGAATGTGCTGGAAGGAGGAAGAGAGAGCCGCATGGTAGAAGAAAAAAGGGGGCTGATGTGCAGCCGACCAGAGAGGAGACTGAGCTGCTGCCGGAACCGGTGACATTGCCAGCACATGCGGATGGAGAACGGCTGGGGACACGCAGTGGGGCGCCAAAGACAGTCTCCACTAACTGCAGAACCCTCTCAAGGTAAAACCCTAGCCTGCAGTGTACTGCACATACCCCAGTGTCAGAGGGAAGAGTGTTGAGAGAATCTACCCAAAACTGCCATTGCATTCTTGTACAAGGAAGGATACTGTTCCCTTTGTGGGAGCTCTTCCCCCAGACCATACCTTTACACAGGCTGCAGGGAACAATTAAGACTGTCGTTTCAGCTATATCCTGTGTGTTGCTGATATCTGGACCCTATCCCCTGTTTCAGAGCACATGTGCTAGTAGAGATTCATTGACTGGTGAACGAACAGCGCCATCTTGTGGCTGAACTGAGCAACAGCCCTGTGTTCTACTATAATACTCAACCCAGCCTACAGTTTTTAACAGCTCCCCTTTTCAGAGGAAGTACAGAGACTTAACCGGGACTGTTAACCCTTCTGGAAACCTCTGCAGGACATTTGAACACTACAAAATTCCTGTGCACAGGTCAGCCCAGGACTGAGTGGAAAATATGGTAATATTACCGGGGATAATATTGGTGCACCAAATGTTTTAGAGGGATGTTAATGTTATGTGATTTACCTAAGAGTTGATTTATTGATATTGAGGGTGTGACATTCAGCGTTAGTGATACCGCTGCGGTTCAAGTTAACCCAGTAGTAGATGCTAAGAGTGGGGCGCCTGACCCAGAGGGAATAGCACGGTACCCCAAACGTTTGAATTTGAAGGAGCCCTCTAGTGGGCGAGGTAGTGACCGTAAGAGTCTTGATTGGTTATTATCGATGGTTACTTGCATCATCACCAGTCAGATATCGTTAACTTGAGAGTAGTACCTGTGATTACCAGTGTGCCTTATTAGACAAAGTGCATTGAAGATGTTATCGCTATTGTGCCTTATACTCACCAGGTGTATGTTATATGTTAAATGCTATTGTGCTCTATACTGACAAGACGCATTATTTTGTCATTATTATTGGGCTTAAGGGGTTAGTGCTGCGGTGGCCTACCAAATCTATCCGTACCACATTCTCAATAAATCCAAGTTGTTTGACCAATCCTTGTCCCTTTCATTGAAGTATTTATCTCCTGGCCACCGGATATCCGAAACAGAAAAGAACCTGACTCGTATCTGGAAGACAAGGTAAAGGAAAAACTTCCCATCGCGTACTCGACCACCACACGTGTATTATGTGTGTGTGTGTGTGTGTGTGTGAGGGGCACTGCGTGCATGTATTATGTGTGTGTGTGTGAGGGGCCACTGCGTGCGTGTACTATGTGTGAGGGGCCACTGCGTGCGTGTATTATGTGTGTGTGAGGGGCCAATGTGTGTGTGTATTATGTGTGTGTGTGAGGGGCCACTGCGTGCGTATATTATGTGTGTGTGTGTGTGTGAGGGGCCACTGCGTGCGTGTATTATGTGTGTGTGAGGGGCCACTTTGTGTGTATTTTGTGTGTGTGAGGGGCCACTGTGTGTGTGAAGGGTGTAGCCCAAACCGATATCTTGCCTAGGCCCCCATGAGGTGTAAATCCGGCTTTGTACACGACAATGCAGGTTTTTTCCTGTAGGAGGGTGGCCTAGCACTTTTCACCTGCTAGCCACTCCCCCAATTGTATGACCACACTCAGTGGCGCAAATTTTTTTTGCATGCTCAACTATTAGGGGGGCCCCATGAAGTTGTTGTACCGGGGCGCTGAATTCCTCTTGGCAGCCCTGAGTATTACTTTAGGGACATGCATATTTTTGCAACCAGTATATTGTAGGTTTTTATATTCACTTCTTTTTCCTAAAAATTGTAAAAAGGTCACAAGGTCACGTTAAAGGTGGAAAAAGGTCTGACATAATTTATCTTGCTCTCAGGACAAATTTCACAAATATCTACAATTTCAATAAGTGTGTGCATAGTTTTTATTTCCACTAAAAAATAAATAAATAAAACCTGTCTGGGTAGGATGCAATTTTTAATATGTAGGGTAAATATTAAAGTTATGTGGGATCTGGTAACCCTGTGAATTTCTGCACTGTAGGAGGGTTCGCCAGGATGCTTCCCCTGTACAAACGCAGTCTCTGTGCTGATGCTAAAACTAGTAAAACCCTTCCCAAGATCAGTGTAACATGGAGAAAACCTCTCTCCTTCAGTGTCTGTGCTGTGTTCATCAAAGGACCAGCCTCTCTCTGTCTGTGGTGAAGGGCATGTGGGGAGGTGTGATGAGCATGTAAAGGGCATATTATTGCTCTGAAGGTCATGGCTCCATGCTAAACCTCTGCGTCCACCAGATCCAGGAGTGAAGGTCTGGGGGCCTGCCAGTTTAATTTGTACTGGGTCCATACATTTCTGAAGGGTGCGCTAAACGCAACAAACCAATTAGCGCGATCACCCTACATTCTACTTAATCAGAATAATATATTTTAGAAATATACCATGTGAAAAAGTTTTATGATTATATTATTAATGAGAAAGGAATGTAATGATATTCACAATTCGGGAGATCAATATATTTATTCATTTGATAAATTATATAGAGTGAAATTTGACCTTTTTGAATATTTTGATGAATTATATGTATTTTATCTACAATGCAATGATTGAATAATTATTTATTTATCATCACTGGTAGCTGAATACAGATTCAAGCACTGATATATGCTTATTTCTGTACTATTAGGACTCATTGGGGGACATGGCAGGGCATCCCCTATTGCAGCACCATGTGTTTGTGAAATTATCCTTAGAGCTAAAAAGAGGTTTTTGTTTTACTCACTTTATATAAAAGACCCCATGGGAAGGCATGTACCGCTATAACTTGGTCCCTGTTTTTGCATATATTAAAAAGTTACAAAACTAGATGATACAGCACCATTTTTTCCAATTTAGTACAATAACACAGTGCATAACACATGTCATAAATTAAGTAAGTGGATACAGAGTCTTATTCTTTGCTTATAGTTTACTAATACGCTTACTAACACGGATGTTACTAGGAAGTTTGGTCAGAGAGCAGCTTATACGAAAGCACCGTAGGTGGAAACTCTTCATCCAAAGATGTCAGCTGTGGGTTACACTGGCTATTTGAAAGCAAAGATTAAAATTGTTATTAAGAACTAAGTAGGAAGCAAATCTTGAATGATTCAATACCTCTCATGGTATGTCCTGCCCCAACTATGGGTGCTGTTAATTTACTTTGATATTAATACCTGCATTGAATGCCTGGACCAGAAAGAAAAGTTCCATGTAAAAACTACACTTAGGGCTAGATTTACTAAAGGGTGGTTTGGTCAAACCACTGGTTTTTGGCTGTTTTTCTGGCAGTTTTGAAACCGCTGGATTTACAAAAGCCCAAAGCGCCATTAAAACGCCAGAATTGACATTTTTCAAAACCACCACTTTACAAATCGCCATCCTGATTTTAACAATGATGAACATATAAACCACCAGATTTACTAAGCTGGGGTTTTCAAAACCACCGCAAAAGAGCCATCCAAACGGCCAAAATGAAAGAGGTGGTTGTAAGTGGCGAGATTGCTCAAACTGCATGCTGTTTGAGCTATTTTTGGCATTCAGAACATAAGAGGAAGCATCAATCATATATAAATTATTGAAGCAATCATTATTTATTAAGGTGCAAAATTAATTTATAATTTTCTTTATTAAATTTTAAGGGTGCAATATTATTGAATTATTATATTATTGTGGCACTATGTAATGCCAAATTGTGCAACAAATATAATATTATTAATACGTATTGTTTTGATTGCACAATTTGGCATTACACAGTGCCAGAATAATATAATAATTCAATAATTTTTCCTCTTAAAAAAAGTGTAAAATTTTTTCCTCATAAGTAGATTATTAATTTATTTTGCACCTTAATCAATAAATAATAATTGCCTCAATAATTCATATATGATTGATCCTTCCTCTTATGTTCTGAATGGCAAAATAGCTCAAACAGCATGTAGTTTGTCAATCAGAGGCAGGTATTTAAAAAACTGTCTTTTGGATGGGGTTTTGATGGTGGTTTTAACCAAACCGCAGGCAGTTTTGCTGTTTCCAAACCGCCACACATCGCCATTCATTTCAAATCGCAGCCTCAAATCGCTCTATAGTAAATGCGGCGGTTTGGACCACTAAACCGACTGGAAACCTAGCCCTTAGAGTTCACTTACTAAATACACAGTCTGCCAGGATGTGGATTAATGTGCTCTTGAATTTCTATTCTTTTTACCTCTCTCTGTTTTTGGTCATTTCCTCTGCTACTTACTGCTTGTTTCTGCTACTGACCAGGGCCACCATCAGAAATGGTGGGGCCCAGTACAATGAAGCAGGCAGGGTTGCCCCCCCATGACCCACACCCCCCATGACCCCGCCCGATAACCCCCCCCATGAACCAGGGCCATCTTTCCAACTGGGCATGATGGGCAGGTGCCTGGGGGCCCAGGGGGAAAGTGGGCCAAAGGCAATGAAAACAAAATCCTGTAGAAAAAAAAAAATGATGGGGGTTAGAGTTAGGCGATTGAAAGGTAAGTTAAGGGGGACCCTAATATATATATATATATATATATATATATATATATATATATACACACATATAATCACTTTTTTTTTACATAAAATATATATTATATACAATATATATAATATATATTTTATGTAAAAAAAAAAGTGATTATATGTATGTGTGAGTGTATATATATATATATATATATATATATATATATATATATATTAGGGGAGAGGGAGAGAGAGAGGTACTTCTGACCTTAACTCCGGGAGTGGAATGCATATGCGTTCCACCAACTGGAAATTCGGCATTTGGAACTTCCTGTTGGTGGATGCGTTCCACTGCTCTGAAGCATCTTTGCTGCTGTCTTTAGTCTGGCTGTCACAGTGACAGCCAGGCTGAAGATAGCGGGCCCCCTGGTTAGAGTGTGCCGCCGGGCCCCCACTCGAACACGGGGAGAACATAAAAACTCCACACATATAAGGCCACAAACTCATGACCTCAGTTCTAACCTCTAAGCCATTGTGATGCTCTCTTTGAGTTTTTAGTTCAGTTCACTTGCTCTTCATTACCTAGAAAATTATCTTTCTTTTTCATGTTGTATGTACATGATGTGTCTGAGATCTGGCAGCTGTTTTACCTTAGAGGTCATTTATGAAAAGAAAAATGGCAGATGCCATTTGGTGGCTCTACTTGCACAGATGCTCCTAAATTTCAGCCTAAACCCATGTATTTGCGGTGCAAGATGATATAGTTTGAGTAAAAGAGGTTAGCATCTGTTGTTGGGAGGAGTTGGGTGACGCAAGGGCATTTTGTGCTAAATACGGAGAAGGTTGCATGATTTAGTGGCATTCCTTTCTGTGCAGGTGGGTGCACAGCCATGTCCATGCTGCAAAAGGATTTAAATTCTGCAGCAGCTCATAGATTGGGTCTCTTAGTAGACCTTTCGATTTGAAACTTCCAGTTGCAGTTAGACAGATAACCATATTTCAAGCTATATTTTGAACACACAAAAGTGTCAGTTGTAATCAATGCCAATGTTGACTCTCTATAATTATTAATATATGCCATCAATGAGAGTAAACTAAACAGTATTTTCATAGAATAAATGAACCACTTTTATTTCATGGAAGGGTGGTTCTAAACTTGTAGGAAATTAGTGATGTTTATGCTTTTCACAGTCCTCTTCTTAAAATTTTTCCATCTCTCTGCAAGCATAGGCATAGCTCTAGATTGTAGAGGCTTCTTCTGAGTAGAGTGGGAATTGTGTAACTTCAAGTGCTCTACGAGAACTATCAGTACTTTATTATTATCATAGATTTGTAAGGCGCCACAGTGCTCCGCAGCGCCGTACAGTAGGGAAAACATTACAAACATAAAACAGGGACTTACAAGGTAGACAAAATAAATGCAGAATTGAAAACAAAGGGTATGAAGGACCCTGCTCATTAGAGAACCTACATTCTAAGTGGAAGAGGGCACAACTGAAACAAGAGAAGCAATTGTGGCTCAGAGTGGAAATTTGGACAGTTGTGAGGATGTATTAGTGTAAATAGTGTTATCAAGGATAAGGTCACCTCAAAAAAGAGATGGGTTCTCAAAGAGCGTCTAAAGATTTGAAGGCTGTGGGAAAGTCTGATTTAGCGTGGTAGGGAATTCCTTAGGTGGGGAGCAGCATGGGAGAAGTCTTGTAGGCGGGAGTGAGAGGTCGTTACCTTGTCGAGACAAGGCGAAGGTCAGAGATAGATTTAAGAGGGCGGGAGGGAGAATATTTTGAAAATGCATTTGAGATGTATGCAGGGGTAGTGTTATTGAGGGCTTGGTAGGTAAGGGTGAGTAATTTTAATTTGCTTTGGTTCAAGACCAAGGTATTTTTCAGTTTGCATCCAGTATGCCTTGTAAATGAAGTTCACAGTGTTTCAAAAGGACAATATATTAGTTTAGACAGTTCTTCCAAGAAAACCTAAGTGGTACCTGGGTTCCATATTATGCTAAGGAGGCATGCCCTATGATTGGTCCTTTACCTGCGGGAGTACATCTCTTTAAGACTCAGAAGTTTGTCCTCATAGATTCCCTCCTGAATCTTAATACGGTTATTATACTGAGCAGGTTTGATGGGACAACCATCATCTGTGTCCCACTACTACAGAAGGAGATACTTTTCTAATACTTGTAAACACAGACTAACCCACCCAGGAACGCTTTATCTTCTGCAATCTGAAGCTGCTTCTTTTACCTTCTATCCTTGCTTGACTGCTGATAAATTGACGAAGGGGGCCTGGTAGTCAGGGTACTAATAGGGGTAAGGAGAAGTTTACATAATTTTTCAGCTGATGGCTTGCATCCTATAGGGTGGAGACAGGCCCATTGTCTCTGACCTCCATCTGTCTCCAACCCTCCACAAACAGAGGAAAAAATGATTTAACGGCAAGTATGAAAAACTTTTACTATAAATATTAATAGAAAACCTAAAAGCACAGAAGTAAAAGGGAAGCAGAGGTGACTGAAGTAAGAGTAAAACATCATGATTTATACTAAACTTTATACTAAGTTTTATACTTTACATTGTAACCAGTGTCCCTTATAATATGTATATTGCTACTGTATGTATATGTTTGTTGCACTGACGTTTCCATTGATGTTATTGATGCGTTAGACATTTGTTGCTGAATGTCTGTCTTTCCACTTTGAATGTCTGATTTGAATATGCAGTACGCACACCCTTGTACCTTTCCCTTATCCCACCCTTCCCTTTTTTATTCTGTTCCCCTCCCTTTACTTTAAAATCAATAAAAACGAATAAGTAAATAATACAAAATAGATATATACTATATATAAAATCTATACCTATGTAGGATTACTTTTAAATAAAAAGGTGCGAGATCATATTGTTAGTAATTAATTAAAAAAATCATTGTGAATGTGGCCACTGGATTTTTATTTTCCCTATGATCATCTCAGAGCATAATTCTATATACCTAACAGAGAAATTCATAGGACATACTAACATCCAACTTCTGTAAGATTAAGTATACATTCCAAGGCCCTATGGTTTACCGAAAACCTCCATAGATAATTTATTGAATGGCATGATTGTTTTAATGAGTAAGTCTCCTTATATGTTCACATTATTCATGGGTTCCTGATTTACAGTATGAACTGAAACGCATTCTTCTCACAACATCTCATATTTATTTTTCTGTCTTCAGGCTCGATCCCTTAGTTACTCTGAATTGGAGTTACCAGCTTCTAGTCTTCTTCATCGGTTTGGGAGTCTGACCTGGCGCAAAAAAAGGTTCAGTGCACTGGAATATAGTGAGGCTGTTCATAATGTGTCATCTCCAACAGAATCCCAGTGGTCTGTGGGAAGGCTGGACACACCAGCTGTGGGAAGTGACCTGAATTTGGATAATAGGTGTTCCAAATCTGGCAATGTTGAATCTTCTTTCTCAGAGCTCACCACTGAAAACTCTGATCACGGTTCCAATAGGGAGCAGAAATTTCAAAAGGCTTTACAGATATCAACATCTTTTGATTGTTTGGCAGTTAATGATGAAGATCACTATTCCAGTTATGAGGTCTCTAAAGGGAAAAATGTCCAGCTGCAGTTGCCATTTGCCTTTCCAGAGAAGCTGGAAGATGAAGAGGAGGAGTCTCTCCCATGTTGGGCGGAGAGTATACTAAAGGATTACCTGTCGCCAGACCACTGTAATCCAGGTTCACTACTTCATTCTTCATCTGGAGACTCACACAATTTAGAGATTTTTAAAAAAGGAGATAAACACCATCAGTATCTAAGCCCCCTTTATCATAGCATATTAGCAAAGGATACAATACAAGAAGAGACATTTGAAAAAGGGTCTCAAGGAAACATCAGTGCATTTTCTAGAGAAGATATTTCCCTTAATACAAACTCCTGTCCTGAAATACAAAAACAAAACAATGATAATGAAGTTCAGCAGAATCTGTGTCAAATATATAAGGAAACAGAAGATAAGGAAGCAACTAGATACCACATACCTCTCTCTTCCACCATCACTTCAACAGATGTGGCACAAAAAAGAATCATTGAAAACTTGAATCCTCTCCTTGTTCAGAAGCTTCCTCAGGAAGGAGCAGAAATTAATACATCCATATTTAAATGTCCAGAGCCCTTATGCTTTTCCACAAAATATTCTGTAGAGAAAGAGACTTCCCAATATGAAACCTCCCTACACCACAGAAACGCTACACAAGATGAGCTTAAAAAGAAGGCTACACAATTGCAGGCGTCTTTGGTCCTCCAGGACCCCTTTCAAAATAAAACACAAGATGTGAACGCTTGCTCCAGAATTCTTGGGCAGGAGGCAACACAGATTGTGTCTGAAAACCATGCAGACAAAGATTTCTCTAACCCACAGACATCTCCAAGTACAACCAAAATCAAATACCAAGTTATTATTACCATGTCTAAAGAGGAAAAAAATCAGTTGCCAGGACTGGTACAAGAGTTGGTGAAAGGGGAGGAACTTGTAGGACTAGATCTGACGCTGTCACCTTCATTGGAATCTCAGGCATGTGGCTACAATGGGGCGGGTCCAGCAGAGGTGACAGCTCAGGCACTCTCAGAAACAGTGGAGCAGATTGAAAAGAATACAGCACAAGAGGAGGAGATCCTAACGAAGAGGAGGGGAAGCCAGACCTGTGAGGGGGAACAATTGAACAGGTGAGGAGTAGGTGGGGGCACAGCTGGAAAATAGAGGGAGTAAAAAATTAGCAAGATCGTAGCATAAGAAATATATGTTATTAACATTGAAAGCAAAAAATGTGTAATCTGAAGGGCAGGTTATCAGAATGAGCTGAAAATGTAAAGAATATTTGATTACTCAAGTCCAAGAAATAGATAGAAGGAGTAGAGACCAATGACATACAAATGTAGAAGTGTGAGAGAACTGAGAGACTCATTCTGAACAGGAGAGAGTAAAAGAAATCTTACACTTAAATCCTTTCATATGTCAATAGATTTGTATATGTCAAATAAATTATATATCTTAATTGGAGAGTGAGCTATCTGCATATATGATAGTGGCATCTGGTGTATATATGTTTTTACAGTTTAATGTGTTCAAAGCAGTTGTGTGTACACATACTTACATATTGTATAGTGTGATAGCTTGTGATTTTTCCTTCTCCCTTCTCCCTATACACGCAGGGCTTGGCTGCTGTGACTGGACTCTGTATTCTGTCTGTCATATATCAGAAATACAAAGTTCATGATGGGGAGGGGTAGAGGAAAGCACTGTAGGTTAGCTGTATTACAGGAGTGGCCCCGTGTTTCCCTTTGTTGCATTCCCAGTGATTTGTTATTTATTGTACAAAACCAGAGACATAAGAAGGTAAGTGAGACTGTAGTTAGAAGCCATGTACTGTATGTGTGTTTGTTGAAATATTTTCTATGTGAATAATATTTGAAATGGTATCAGATGACAGATCGTTATTAAGCAAAAGATGAAGGCTATGACTGTATACACCAAAAATGTGCACCGAGAATACTGTGCCACAATAATGTGTCACATGTTGATAGAGGAAGCATTGTGTGGGGAGTACGCTGCTTAACACTGGCTTAATCTGACAATCACTATCAATATACATGTCTGGATACGCAATATGGTAATCTCTCTAGACAGAATATATGGAAAATTGAGCATTTTATGGAAGTTATATACATACATATAAATAAATATATATATATATATATATATATATATATATATATATATATATATACATATATATATATAAATACATATATATATATATATATTTATATATATATATATATATATATATATGTACATATATGTATATATATTATATATACACACATATATATATACATATATAGATATATATGTACATATATATATATATGTACATATATATCTATATATGTGTGTATATATATATATATATATATATATATATATGTATATATGTACATATATATATATATATGTATTTATATATATATATATATATATGTATATATATATATATATATATTGTGTATATATATATATATATATATATATATATATATATATTTATTTATTTATATGTATGTATATATACATATATATATATATATATATATATATATATATATATATATATAAATATATAGTGGCGGTATGGAAAATGTAGTGGGAATGTTAGTGAATGGCATTTTATAGTATCTCATTGAAGGCAGTAGTAGGAGTGGCTGTATGGCATGCCACCATAGACACCCCCACTTTGGCCACTTTTTGTGTATATATATATATATATATATTTTTATATATATATATATATATATATATATATATATATATATATATATATATTTATTTATTTGAGTGCCATATGCATGCAACATTTTCACACTACAAGGCCAGGACAATCATCTGTCTAGCTCCCACAAATCACCAGTAGATATGACAACTATAATAGTGCTTAGAAACACAAAATTCCACTGTGAGAAAAAGTTTCATTTATTTTCTCACACCACACACTCTCAAACTAAATTGAAAACATTAAAAAATTGTATTATTTATAGGCAATGGCAAAGCGACATGTGTTTGAAAACCTCACACAAATTATATATACTAAAGGAAAAAGCTGCAGAACATAAAACTGCAGAATGTGTGTATTAATACCTATTAAAATATAAATAGATACAATCTAGATGATCATGCCTAGGGCTAAATTTACTAAACGGCAGGTTTGAAAAAGTGGAGATGTTGCCTATAGCAACCAATCAGATTCTAACTATAATTTTGTAGAATGTACTAAATAAATGACAGCTAGATTGGTTGCTATAGGCAACAGTCCACATTATCAAAACTGCGGTTTAGTAAATATGCCCTCTGCTCTCTGTATTAGGAGGAAGTACTGAGTAGAAGGTTGTAATTATTTTTTTTAGTTCTCTTTTTAAAACATTGCTCAACAATTGTTTACATACTTATAGAGATGAGTGAGGTTAAGGCAAAAAAGGACATTTTGCATAGGTACCAAGTTTCATCAGTACAATAGTCAGTTTCACTTTTGCTTTGCTGTTCCACAAAATGCAGTTCTGCGCTATATTTGTAAATTAGCATTTTGCAGAATTTCAAGTGTATGAAAAGACTGGAACAATGATGATCAGTTCATTCTGATGTGTTGTGGGGTTGGGGTAGAAATGGAAACATATAAGCCCAAAATTCAGCCGGTGAAAGTGCATTATTGTTCAACCAAATACAGAATGAGGCGAATATTTCATGGAACAGTAAAATTAAAAGTTTTTTCATCTCTTCCCACCTCCTTTATTGGATTTTTTTCCATTTAATATAATAGGAACAGCCTGTCTCTGTCATTAAACAACTATAGATCCCAGTGCCTGCAGAGATGAATCAGTGCCTTTACAGAGACAAATCTCTGAAAGTTCTAACCTGAATGAGTCCTTATAAAGTATATGGTCAATAGCTTAGCTAAAGGCCCATAGACCCCGCTAAAAAATAAGAACTGTGCCTCCCTGACATCTTCCCACCATTAATTTCACCTACCAAAGAGAAACAACCAAATGTCATACCTAACTTGTTCAGAGATGTCTTGCTTCTTCTGCCTGAATTTCTGGGACTGGGGGCTCTCTTTAATCTTTTCTGACTTATCCCT
This sequence comes from Mixophyes fleayi, assembly GCF_038048845.1. Taxonomy (NCBI): domain Eukaryota; kingdom Metazoa; phylum Chordata; class Amphibia; order Anura; family Limnodynastidae; genus Mixophyes; species Mixophyes fleayi. The sequence continues at coordinate 248,499,562 of NC_134403.1, read as the reverse complement.
TATATGTGTCTTTTGTCTCACGTCTCACAGCCCCCTCATGACTGACCTTCGTGACGTTTGTCCCTATTGTATATCTCCCTATAGTTTCTTGGGTGTCCCTTTGCCATTCATGTATTTTCCATGTCGGCTCCATTTCCTCCATGCTTCTTCCATGACTAACAAGGCGCCAGCATCCCTGTTTAGTAGATATCACTGTGTCCTCTGAATAGTGAGTGCTCATTTTCAAATAAAATCTATTTTTTTTACTTAGGCTTTGGGGTTAAGGGTTGGATTTTTGCTAATATTTTCTTCAACTAGAGGGTTAGGGGTGGTTAGAATGAGGGCTTAGTATTTATTCATGTCATTTTTATTTACACAATACTTAATTTTCTCATGAAACATTTAGCGAAATTCCACATAAATTGAAAATTTCATATTCCATGTAAGTATGGGTTTAATAGAGTAAATAAAGTCCATGCAGAAAAAAAAATAGTAGAGTAAATTCCAGGTGGAACAAAAGTGATTGGGGGGATTCTGCATACAACACTTAATTCCAAATTTTGCCAGAGAAACGTGAAATTCCAAACCTAAATGTGGCATGAGTCAATTATTTAGTGGAACAGTTTTGCTCATCATGGTTGACTGTTTCATGAACTGGCTGCAACCCAGTGGCGCAAGCAGGGGGGGTTTCTGAGTCTCCAGAACCCCCCTCCCTGCGCTAACTCAGTGCCCACCATAGCGGCACTGTCCTATACAGCAGCCGCGGCGCTGTCAGAGAAGCATCGGACGCTTCTTTGGCAGCGCCGCGGCTGCTGTATAGGACAGCGCTGCCGAAACGGAGCTCTCTCTCGTGGTTAGGGTTTTTTTGGTCAAAAATTAGAAAATTTTCCTGAATTTTTTTGAAATATAGATTGGGAGAATAATATCAAACTAAATTTGAGCAAGTTGAACAAGTTTAACCATATTTGAGCTGGTTCCATTATGTTCGAGCCTGTTCAACCATGTTCCCGTCAATTCACACCACTCAGAGACAGTTCTCTATTACAGCTTTCAGCCGGATCAAGCTGAGGTTTAAAAACTATATTAGGTTAGTATAATAAACTAATTGTTCACTTACACTGTTATGAACAGATCCCCCACACATTGCATACAAACAATTTGTTTTTAGTTTTATCTTCAGAAATCATCCTAGTTACTGGCACCCTGGACTTTTGGTTTCTTTGTACTACACATACAGCAATATGTCTTGAATTCACAGGCATTGTTGATATTTAAGGATTGGGCTGGAAAGTTGTAAGTTAGACCTCGTACTCACTATTCACTGTTATTAGAATAACAGAGTAATGTAAATGAGCCTTACAATAGAACCCTCTTTCAAACACCGTCTGTCACTATGAGTTAAGTCACAGACCTTCTGCTGCTACGAATTATTGCTGGTTCACAGGAGACGAGAGTCTAATGGGTGTCTTCTAATGCTGGTTAGTTGTGTAGACTGAAGACTAATACATACATAGTCAGAAATAGTCCAGAAGCAGTGGTGAAACTACCATTAGTGCGGCAGGTGCTGTGCTCCGGGACCCATGGAGATTATGGGGTCCACTGCATGGCAGATGTAGAGGTCGGGGACCCTGGTTCCCTCCTCACTGCCTTCATGCACTGGGGTCCACAGCTTGCTAGTTCCACCTCTCGCCAGAGGTCAGGACAGGCAACACTGGTAAAAATTGTCAAAAAAGCCAGAGGCATGGTCACAGACAGACAGGAAACAACTCAGATCTGTAAAGACTGAAAGCTAAACACATCGGACAAATGATCCAATTTATGAAGTACACTGGATGTTCAACGCAAAACACCTTGGTTTTCCAGTAGTTACACCCACCACATATCAAGGGACACACCTACTCTCACCTCTCAGGAGATGCCTTCACAAAGCAGGTTTGCAGGGAAAAACTCAAGCATCGCACTGTGCAAAAGTGTAAATGTGACATCCAGGTGCCCCACCTCCTTCCTGCTAAGGAAAGAAGCAGCGGGTGGTGAGGACACTATTACTGATGCAGGAGAGGTGATGCCCCCAGAGTTAGCATTGGTCCGGTGTGCATCAAAGTTCAGCCTCTTTCCACTTTCATTATGTCATTTTGTATTTTTTTTTTATACATTGAGCACTAGAAATTTGCTGCTTTGTAGTTGCGCAAATAAAAGGCGTAAAATGCATACCATTAAAATATAAGATGAGACTCAGTCCTGCCAGCTCAGAGTTGGTGCAAAATTCAAGTGGCGTTTTTGCACTGTTCTCTGTAAAAATAGGTGCACCAATTCACTTAGCAATGTACTTAGCAAGGAGCACCTTCATTCCGCACAACTCTTCCATCAGCTGGTGAAAACTGCTGCTTCCCCACAACTATGCAATCAGGCAAAGCAAACCCATGCGGTGTGGCGGAAATTAAGGTGCGCCTGCACAATTTAAAGCACACACCAGCACCAAGGAGGATTTTGCATATTTTTATGTTTACTTTTGAAACTTTCATTTCACAATGTCTCAGTTTACATGTTTTTACATAATTTCCATCTAGGGAAAAATAGGAAATTAATTAAAAAAAACTATATTAAAAGAAAGTACAAAGTTTTAACAAAAGCTAAAAAAACAGAAATTGACCAGTTACAGTTGCACACAACCTTAAATAATAAATGATTTATTTTAGTGGATGAGAACCATTCAGCTGTTGTGTATTCAGTGCTGAATTACTGTCATTACAGGGGCCTCTGCAGAGACGGCGGGGATCTCCTTATTTTTTCCCCTTTGACTCCCCCTTTTTTTTCTCTTCAGATTACTCACACCTCTGCCCTAGTCACATTCCTGATGTGTATGCAAAACATAAACGTACTTTCATTTGTGACAAACCCAAACAGGTTCCTATTTATTGACCTGCCCAGACCTGTAAATTCTGATAAGCAAGAATCTCTCCTTCAATTGTGAGCACTTGTCAGAAAAGCTCTCTGTATATTTTATTAGAAAATATAGTACCTCTTACTACCCCTACTACCGCTAAAGTACGTTTATTACTATAACGTTTAATTACAAAATAAGATAAAAATGTTATTTCCAGAACACATTGAGATTTAGTTGTACTTGGTTGGAATGTTTTTTTTTTTCAATCTATTTAATGCTAATACTATGTTGTTCTCAGAGGGGAAAACAGTCATTTAGACAAAATAGAGGGAAGTGCAGAATCATGAATTAATCAAAATTTAAAATAATGTATATGGAGCACAAAATCCCAAAGCAGAAAACTGAAGAAAGAATTGTGATGTAATGTCAATATCCACAGAGCAAAGGGCCCTTGAGGTTAGTAGTAATTTCAGATGCTATGAAGGTAAGCAAGCAGAATAATCAAATAGTGGGAAAAGTAAGTAGTAGTGGTTGTATAGGAAGAGGTATTGTTTTGCTTTAGTTATGCCTAGTGTGTTTTTTCCAGAAGACATACAGAGCTTTTAGCAGCAGCTAAAATCCACTGTCACTGGTAAAACCTCTACCTACGTATTCTGTACCCAGTTCTGGAGGCTTTTTCTCCAAAGACATTAATAAAATAAAGAGAATTCTGAGAAAATTTCCTACTATAGAAAGGGTGATAGATCCATGGAATTGGGTTCCAGCAGTTGCTATATGGACTCATACAGTAAAATAATTGTGGGACATATGGGACAAACATATTACTGTTGTTAAAACTTGAACTAAACCAACCACCCCTCAAAAAACAAGCTCACCGATCTCAAATTGCAAACACACAGAAAAATGGGCAAAGTAGATGGTTCTCTGCTGTCATATTCTGTTCTATATTTCTATTTTATTGCTACAAAATACAAATGAGTTAATATTTACCTGCATGGTAGTTTTTTCTTTTTTCTTTTTCACCAATTTCATATTTTTCCCCCAGATTCCAAAGCTCAGCAGTGGATGAGGAGCTCCCCTTCCCCAAATTTGGCTCCGAACAGGTGGCTGAATATTACAGACTTGATTCCTCTAAGATGGAAAAACATGATAGCCTGCAAAAATATTATAACAACTTGCCAAAAAGAGCTCAGACTAGGATAGATGAATTACAAAGCTCTTATGAGGCATCAAAATTGTCTAACAAGAAGGATAAAGATTCTGCACGAATCAAGAAACTGTCACAAAGTCATGAATCTCCCAATGATGGTCATGTAAAAGGTCTACAAAAAGTGTTTGAAAATATTAGCTCAAGAGAAGAGGTCAGCCAACATGGGACGACAGCCAAATCCAAGCAGTATGGATCTCTCAGTGACAAAAATTGCCCAGTACCTCAAGACGTGTCAGTCGTTCCGGGAGTTCATAGCCCAGTTTACTCTCAAGTCTATAATCCCTTAAAAAAAGATCACCTAAAGAAGAAAAGTGAACATGCAACAGTGTCAGTCATTGACAGCTCTACAAAATTGTACCCTTCTCTAATATTACAGAGCCATTCAGATACTAATATGAAGAGTGCAAAAACAAAGGATAGTTCTAGTAACGAAATTGCAGAGAATAAAACCAACCACCGACATGCAATACCCCCTCTTCAAGATTTGAAGCTACCTCCTAGGACACCCACACCACCCCCTCAAAGAACTAAGAATAATTTTTCATTTTGTCTGGGATCACCAAAAGGATGGAAACATGAGCGGGTTATAGATCACTCACCAAAAGTCTTTTTTGGACAGCGGTTTAAGAATCAAAGTGACACTATTTCACCAATGCGATCTCCAACATTAAACAATTTTTCCTTTACAGGTGGCAGTGTCTCTAATACTATGCCATATTTAGAAATTCGGCAAAAACTAAGGAACACTGAAAGAAAGAGCTATATAATTTCACCAGGAGAGATAAACAAAATAAATAGTATAATGAACTCACCGGAGGAGAACAAAGCCCAATTTAAAACATCATTCCATCTGAATGTGCATCATGATGTAGGCCATGCTGTCAGTGCAAAAGAGACATTACACAGAAGCGGCTCTGAGAGGGGGGCAGCTATCATAAAAAACGAAATTCAAGGAGAATATGAAACACATGAGGATTCAGGACAAACAAATGAATTGAAAAACAAATTTAGTGCTTTAGGAACTGCAGAAAGAAAGCTAAAAGAAGCCCCATACAATACGTGCAATAAAGAGTCAGTCAACTTTAAACCAGGAGACCAAGAGGATTATGCAGAAGAAACCATAAACTCAAATAAAAGTCATGGCATACCTCCTACAATAACCCAAAGGAAAAGATCATCCAATTATTCACGTGATGTCAACGTTACCCTCAAAATGCACACCCCACGGAGAGAGGAACTAAAAGAAACAAAAGACAGCAATAATCAAAATGTTGGTGGCATACTTAAAAAAGATACAGCAGAAAACACTTGGGATGTTGGCACATTAAACAAGAGTAGAAATGATGCAGATGCAGAACTGAGCACAGATGGTGTAATAAAAAGGAAAAACAACTCTACCATAAACTTTCATAGAGTAGTTAATCATGATTCTGTGCAATTAAGTAAAGGAACAGATAAAGATAAAACTGGACATTATGATACATCAACCATCGAACAACAAGATGTGAAAGAGACTATATCAAAGAAAGAATTATTTCCAAAACACAAAGCTGAAGAACGAAAGCCTACACAAGAGATTCTCACACATACTGAGCTTGGCATTAAAAGTAAATCAAAACCAAATATTGTTTTATCTATATCTCAGGAAAATCAATCTACTAAAAGGAAAAAGCAAGCGAAAGCCATAATTAATCAAGCTATAGTAGAGCAAATTGCTGATGTGTCAGATAAAATTGTAAATGCAAAAGATCAGGAAAGAGACATAATGGTTCAATTGGATAATAAGGTGGAGAAGAACACAAATGTGGCAGGTATAGCTGTGAATGACATCAATGTTGTGCCCATAAACAAAGAGGTAGTTGAACATGTGATAGATCAGCCAGAAATAGAAGTGATCAAAAAACAATCTGGACATATGTACAAAAGTGTATATTCAAAAAACCTAGACAAGATTGGACAAGAGATAGCTCTATCGGCAGCCTCAACTAAAGATTGCAATATCCTGCCAGATAACAAAGTCAAAGACTTAATGGACCAAGATCAAAATGCCATAGTCTCTGTGACAACAAAGGATAGACTAATGGAAAATTCAAGTGATCTGGTAGTTGAAATTTCAAAAGATGAACCTACAATAGATATTATTAAAAATCAGATTGGAGATTTCAAGAGAACAACTGTAGATAATCTGAAAGAAGAGTCTACTAACCTGTTTGCTAAAGGTGAATATATGTATGAACAAAATACAAATTCCAATGATTTGTTCTTAAGAAAGACCATGTACCAAAAAATGCATATGGATCCCAATTTAATTGTCAAATTTGAAGATCAGATGGACCAAGATCAGACAATTATAGTCAATGTGGAAAATTCCAGTGATCTACCTGATGAAAATTCAATAGTAAACATAAAGAGAGTAAACATATTCAAAGATCAGACTGAAGAAGTAGATAAAAAAACAGTAGTTATGAAGGACCAGACTGGACAAGAGATCATTGTATTATTAGACTCTTTTATAGAGTCCAGTGACCAACCAGTAAATAATCTGAAAGAGGAGTCTGCTAGTTTGTTGTCTGAAGGTGAATATATATATGAACAAAACAAAAATATTAAGGATTTGTTCTTGAAAGAGGCTTCGTGCCAAAGAATGTGTTTGGATCCTAATTTGATTGTTAAAGTTGAACATCTGATGGACCAAGATCAAACATTTCTAGAAAAGGAAGAAGCAAAGTATGAACCAGTGGAAGATTCCAATGATCTGTCTGGTGAAAAATCAGCAGTAAAATTAAAGATAGTAAACATAACTGAAGATCAGACTGCAGAACTGAATAAAAAACCTGTGGCTATGAAGGACCATAATGAAGAGATAGTTGTGTTGGTAGACTCTTTTATAGAGTCCAGTAACCAACCAGTTAATAGTTTGAAAGAAGCACATGCTCCCTTGTTGACTGAAGTTGAACATATGTATGAGCAAAATATACATTTCGATGACTTGTTCTTCAGAAAGTCCATGCACCAAAAAATGCATGTGGATCCTAATTTGATTGGCAAAGTTGAAGCTCTGATTAATCAAGATAAAAAAATTGTAGTCAATTTGGAAGCAAAAGATGAGACAGTGAAAAATTCCAGTGATCTGCCTGATGAAAATTCAGCAGTAAAATTAAAGAAAGTAAACATAACTGAAGAGTTGAATAAAAAACCTGCAGTTATTAAGGACCAGCCTGGACAAGAGATAGATGTGTTGCAAGACTCTTTTATAGAGACCAGCAACCAACTGTTTAATAGTCTGAAAGAAGCTCCTGCTCACTTATTGGCTGAAGTTGAACATATCTATGAACAAACTATAAATTCCAATGATTTGCTCTTCAGAAAGTCCATGCACCAAAAAATGCATATGGATCCTAATTTGATTGACAAAGTTGAAGCTCTGATTGATCAAGATCAAAAAATTGTAGTCAATTTGGAAACAAAAGATGAGACAGTGAAAAATTCCAGTGATCTGCCTTATGAAAATTCAGCAGTAAAATTAAAGAAAGTAAACATAACTGAAGAATTGAATAAAAAACCTGCAGTTATTAAGCACCAGCCTGGACAAGAGATAGTTGTGGAAGCTCTGATGGATCAAGATCAGGTATATGTAGTGAATTTGGAAGCAAAAGGAGAGCCAGTGGATTTGCCTGATGAAAATTTAACAGTAAACATTAAGACAGAAAGCATTATTGAAGACCGAACAAAAGAAGAAGAGCAAAAAACTGTAAATATGAAGTCTTGGCAAGAGATACCTGTTGATTTGTTTATAGATTACAGTGACCAATCACTTAGCAATGTAAAAGAAAATGACACTTACATGTTGGACAAAGTTGAAGATTTGGACCAACCAAGCATGTATTCCCATCATCTGCTAGATACATGTGCAATTTACCAAACAGAAGATACATCCACAGTACAATATGGTGATGCCATTGTGGATGAAACTGTAGATATAAAAGATTTTGGAACCATAAAAGAAAACTCAACAGAAAATGCAAAGGTTGTTGACAATGGTGTAGACATGTCAATAAATGTTATTAATCAGATTGTAAATAATATTATCATGGATAAGCGAGATGTGATTGCAGAGGACTACATTTTAGATACAATAAATCATTGTGGACATACATTTCAACAGTCTGATGATATGATACCTATGGCTTCAACAAAAAGTTTATTTGATGAAGGTGCTGTCATTAGTGACCAAGATAAAGGTGTTATAATAAAACTACCTGAAAATGAGTTTGTGGATCAAGCTGGTGAAAAGGTCCTTGAGAAAGCTGGAGATGGGACAAGCATCACACCTCCAGCAATAGAAAAGTTGGCAGTAGATTATTTTAAATTTACATCTGAGCATAAGTTGGAACACATTATGGAAGGAGCTGGTTATGTGATTGTGGATAAAGCTGTAGAACCAGCCAGCTTTGTGATAATGAAGGATATGTTAACAGATAATGGTAGTGATCAGACAAATGAAGATCAGGAAGACCATGCTATTTATGAGAATGAGCGTAATGGTAATATAAATAAAATTATTTCCACCACAAATATGTTTAAAGAACTAGTAGGAGATATAATCATAAACCAAGCTGGAAAAGTGGACTTAATGAAAAACAACAATGTGATCACAGAACAAACTGAAGAAGTGACGCATGACATAAAAGAAGTATTTCATACTATTGATATTATGGTGTCTGCAAATGACCAGCCAGATGAAATTAGCAAATCTAAGTTATCGGAAGACACAGTAAATCATGTTGTAGATATGGTGAACCAATCTGAAAATATGATAGATGTTGTTTACTCAAAAGAAGATCAGGCAGAAAATGAAAATGATAAGTCACATGTTGTAACTGTGCACAGTATTGAGACGCAGAACACATTTAATTTGCCACTCAAAAAAACAATTTACACCCAGGAATGTGAAGGTGAAAAAAATATTAAAATATCAGATTATATAATGCCTGTGGCGCCTTTAGAAAAATTAAGAGGAGATATTTTAGGAAACACATTTTCAAAGGAAGATACCAGAACTCACACTGCTGATGAAAGACATGAATCAAGCTCAATTTCAGCTCACCTACTTCAAGATAAACAAAGATTACTAGAAGAACCTATAGACTTTTTATATTACAAGTTTTCTAATATGGAAGAAGGCAACAATGAATTTGATATGAAAGAAAATGTTACACATGATGCAGAAGAGGAAGAAACAGAGTCTTCAGAAAACATGGAGATCTGGGTGAACAAATTGCGACAGTTGGACACCCCTGAATTTATGAAGTATCAAAGAGAACCCCGTCAGCCTCGCTCCTCTCCATTACACATGTATGCCACATTGCCCCCCATAAAAGAGGATCAAGGTTCTCCAAAAGCTAGTCACTCTGATTTGAAGTGGCATATGCAAGAACAAAAGGAGGAACTAGATATGGATGCCCTTCCCAGTCAAAGTGACTCAGAATTAGAAGCTAAAGTGATAGAACAGACTGAAACAACAGCACAGACAGAAAAAAAATACTCATGGGAAAGAAGCACCGAAAGGACTTTAAATAGGTCATCCCCACTGGAACTAATGAGGAAGCACTCTGGCGATGAGGCTTCCAGGAGTGATAGCTACAAGGCCTTAATCACACAAAATCTTAGTCAGCGACAAAGTTCTATCATTGGTTCCCTACTGCTTTCTGACAGATTAGATAAAAAGACAGAGGCATCTGAAGGAAAATCCTACTCCAGACTTGAAAGCAGCTTACTTCTCAGCAGTTACATGAAACCCAAAAAAGATAAAATACAAGAGATGCCAGAAGAAACAGAAACACCTTCACAGAAAGTGTCATCTACAGATGACACTAGTGCAAACTCAGCAAACAGCACTTTAAGCAATACATTAGAAGATTTTCAACCAGAGAACAACAGTGATTTTTCCCAACCACAAGATGGTCATGTAACAAACTCAGATTCTACTGAGCTTCTATCTAAGCTAGACACACCAGTGGCCTCTCCTTTAAAGGTCTTCCCGGATGTTTGGGTGAGATGTACTCCAAATTCTGTGACTTGTTTATTATTGATATTTACTGATAATTGAGCAGTTGTCAGTTAAAATATATTGCATCTATGATTTACTAATTTATCAGATATTTTACTAGTATCTTCATTTTAGTATGTATATATATTTATAATTTTAGCAGTATCTAATATATTTATTTACCAAGAAGTGAATGGTAATGGAAAATCATTGTTTTTTCAGCATCACCCAGGAAAGAGTCATGGGAAGTTAAACCCAAGACCAGGAAAGGTAAAATATGAATAGCAGACTTACCAATGATTATACAATGATATATTGACAGATTACTATATGGCTGCTCTGGAGCTTTAACACTGGGAACCTGGCTCTAAGGATTTGCCAAATCCTAGCCCAATTCAGACTCAGTGAAAGAGATGAGCAATATCTTAAAAACTATTCAACTGATGTCGCATATGGCTGTCACATTTTGCATATTTTGGTGGCAACCCAACCTCAATCACACCACACTGAATGAAATGACTGTCATCATTCCAGCTCTAGTTATAGACTATTAATTCCCTGAAATACTAATTTACGAATACAGTGCAGTATAGAATTCTGGGCAATGTGAAGCAAAAGCGGAACTCAAAGATTTTGTTATCGAAACTTTGCACCGCTGCATCTTATAACTAATTTTGCTCATTCTTTCACCACAATTTTGCTCATCATTTCTCAGTGGTAAAATGATTATAAGTTGACAATAAATAATGTAAGGCATTTGCTGTATATTCCATGGAACTTAAGGTGATGTTCTCCTTGTTTATTGCAAAGTACAGTTTGAGTATTGTAATACATTTTTTATAATTATTGTTATTTTTTTTTTTAAATCCATTATTTTTATTGGAATTTTTCAAGGTACAAACATACCAAACAACAAAAAAGAAAAAACAAAACAAAAACAATCGCATACAAATCAGAATTAAATGACGCAATTTACAAGACTTCAGTAAAGCATAATAACAGTATATGTGCTATACTCATTAGGATCATACATCGTAAATGCTCATACATAGGTATGTTACACATGCAGGGTTCACCATATGGACTCAGATATTTATTATAAGAACTGCGGGAGCCATACACTTACAAGTACTCGGAGCATCTGAACTAGATGACACAGGATAGAATGGAGACTCTAACCATCTGTACCATATACTCTCAAATTTCTTCAGAGCCTGTCTGCTAGTATAGACAAATCTCTCGTGCCTTATGGTGGTATTAACCAGTGCCTTCCAATTTTTAACCGTGGGACTCGTCGGGGCCAACCACAGCCTCGCTATACAGACCTTAGCCACCATCAATAACTGTGAAATGTACATTTTTGTCAGTTTATTAACTTTACCCTTCAAACGGAGCCCAAAGAGACAAGTGGCCGGTGAACGAAGAGGCACTTCAATTCCAGTAACCCGGATACATCGCCTAACCCTGCGCCAGAAGATTCGTATACATGGACACTCCCATAGAAGGTGCCAAAAGTTAGCATTTACCGAATTGCATTTCGGGCAGTTAGGGGTAACATCCGGACTAAATTTTGCCAGTCTAATAGGCGTAAAGTAAGCCCTGTGTAGGATAAACACCTGTATTTGTTGAAATTTTAATGACGAAGTATAACCTTTAGTACTGTCTGTAACCATTCCCCACTCCTTGTCTGATAAAGAGCCAATATCTATTTCCCACTGATTCCTCAAACCATCCAAATCATCTGCAGTGGATTCATACAAAAGACATGAGTACATCTGAGAGATTAGACCCCTATGACCCAGGGCCTGTAGTTGTTTCCTCAGTGGAACCACACCAATCCCCAGTGTCTTCCCCTTAAATTGTGTGTTTAGGGCGTGTCGTAATTGAAGGTAAGAATAAAACATTGTTCTGGGTACAGAGAATACCCCAACCAACTGTTCAAAGGATTTAAGTACATTTGTGTCATAAAGTTGACCTACCGCCACCAAACCCAACCGAGACCACTGCCTGGCCCCCTCCACTGTATTCAACTCCTCAAATTTCTTTGCCCCCCCAGATAGGAGTACATGGATCAATGTCAGTCTGTTTCATTATTTTATTACTGATTGTCCAAATCTTGACTGCCTGGATCAGGAGCGGAGGAGCCCGCATGCCAAGCCGCCCTGCCAGCAGTGACTGTAAGGGAGTGTGATTAGAATTAAATTGGTGTACCAACACCCAATGTAGATCATGGTAATCAGGGTCCGAAACCAATGCCTTAAGGTGGACCAACTGAGATGCAACATAGTATAGTTTCAAGTTAGGAAGTGCAAGTCCACCAGAAGATCTGGATCTGTACAGCGAGCTAAGCTTGACCTTAGCCCTTCCCCCTCCCAATTATTGTTATTTTAATTGAACTTTAAAACTCAACTTGTCTGGAGTGGATATTGGAGAATTATATTTCAGTGATCAAGCAGGACAAAAGTAGGAACCTATGGCTTGAGCCCAGCTCAGGTATATATGGTTAGCAAACCTAGTTTAGTAAAGACGCATATTACATAGCATTAACTTGCTTTTCTCCACTAACAGATCATTCTATTTTCGGAGCCTGGTTTCAGAGGTCAGAGTCATGAGATCTACAGCGATGTGGGTTACAAAAGTCACTGGGAGTTGCAGGGATCGATTTCTGTCCGCATTATTCGAGGAGGGTAAGTGTAAGCAGAAAGGCATTGAAGGTGGATAATGTAAGGGAGTTTAACACTATTTATGACCTCCACCCCAGGCCCCATAGCTGCCACACCCCCTGCATCCATGTAGTTCCTCCCTTGCTCATTGGTAAGCACAGATAGCTAAAATCCTCCTTGTAGGCCAGACATACTGATTGAAATGTTACTGTTTGCTCTTTGTCACTCCTTTTCAGTTACATTGCAGCATGCTCTAACATTTACTGTTAGTATATAATTATATACATATACACAAAGAAGACAGCAGACAAATGTTTAGCAAAAATTAGAGTTGTGCGCTGACCCTTGTTTTTAGGTTTCGAAACCAGTGTTGGTTCTAACCCAACTTCGTGTTTTGGCTTTGCTACTGATTTTGTCAGACAAACATTAAAGGTTTTGGTTTTGGATCTGAATTTAATTGAAAATTGTGAAAAAAATGGTAAAATAATGTCATTTTGAGCTGTTTTTGCTCCTATATTACGATTTATAGCATTAACATTCATTTCCAGTCATTTCTAATCTATTTTCTAATGATCCTTTCAGAACAGTCCCAATTTTCACCAATGTTGGCCAAATCTGCAGCGAGCTGTCTTAATGAAGGATTTTGTAACTTTAAACTTTGCCATCATTGCATTTGCTTTCTCTGATTCAATTGAAAAAATAATACACTGAATAGTGTTTATATCTCCCTTCCATTGCACCCAAACCCTCTTCACATGTTCAGACTTACTATTACTGTAATTGAATAAATAAATAACCACAGGGACACCAATGTAAATTTGGCCCACAGTTTTTATTTAAACAAAACCGGTGGTGGAGAGAACAATGTGAGTCAGCTAACAACTAATAGCAAAACCAGACAGTGGAAGTTAACAATGCTATTACACCACTGGTCCCAGGATATAATACTTTATGATATTGCGGCTTCCTAGTAACTGTCATAAGCTTTTAGAAATAGCAGGAGAGGTCTTCACCTATAGCAGCCGCCTTTCTTCTAGATTTAGACGCATTCACAGGTACTCGGATGCCCCCAGGACTTAACTCAATGTAGTAAAAGCTTATGAGCAGGAATCTGTAGCATGGATATAGGAGAAATGGGGCCAAGAGTACGGCACCCATGTCCACTCAAGAGGCAACAATAATTTAATTACAGCTGCGCTCCCCAGCTGCCTGTCACTAGCCAGGACGCAGAAGCAGTGTGAGGCATTCCGGTTGCCATGGCGTCAGAGCAGGGGACGGCTGGCAAATGTTAGCCCAGGGGTCAAGACTCAACTCAACAGCGCATTAGGAACATTTTAAAGGGAAAAAAATGCAAGCGGGCCAGTGACCCAGCCCAAGCACCAACTTGGGGCCTCAGATGCCCCCCCTGTGTCAGAGTGAGTACTCCCCTTCTTGGAGACTGCCTCTGCTGCAAGTCTCGGGCAATCCCCGTTACCCTGGAGTTGGGAGCTTACCACGGGGCAATGATTTTTCCACCCTCCCTCCAACATAAATGTTTACGAGTCCCCTAGTTTAATTCAAAAGCACAGCATTACGGCACAGAGCATATAAGGCTGCTATTAAATTGACCTTAGTCTCTCTTGATCTGTGTGTGTATCTACATTAGGAAATTTAGACCGTAAGCTCCAATGGGGAAGGGACTGATGTGCGTTTTGTATACAGCACTGCGGAATTAGTGGCGCTATATAAACTGCTGCTGTTGATGATATAAGGAAAACAAGATAGGAAAGCCCTGCTCTTCGCTACCAATGAAGGGCTCTGGCAATGCATCGTATGTCTAATCTTTGAATTTATTTATTATGACTGTAGGCCACCTTCGTCTTTGTCCAAAATGTCTAACTGCCAGTTTGGTTAATGTCAGCCGTTTTCCCCGGCTGCTAGCCGGGACGCAGTGTCAGTATGAGACGTTTCTGTTGCCCAGGCATCACAGTGAGTACACCCCTTCTTGGGGTTTGCTTGTGCTGCAAGTCTCGGGCAGTCCCCGTTACCCCAGGATTGGACGATGCTTAACGCTGGGCAATGATTTTTCCACCCACCCTCCCACATAAATGTTTACGAGTCCCCTGGTTTGATTCAGAAGGGCAGCATTATGGCACATATATACCTTACTTCAAGGACACTGCCATCTTTACTTGCACCATTTAACATTGTGCCTTCTCATCATCTTTTAAATGTCTAATAATACCGCTGTCCTTAGTTGTCCATTTTTGTCTTAATGAAAGATTTTGTAAATCTGTCATCAGTGAATTTGTTTTCGGCAATTCAGTTTTTAATTAACCATACATTGCGGTTCTCTAACTCCATCACCTAGTATAAATCATCATCCATCATATCTCCGTCTATACATGTATTCTTTGCCAGATCCAAAATCTGTCCTGTTAATTCTCAGAATATGGACTTTCAATTGCATGCTCAAGACATGTTTTGGGTAACCAAATCTGCGTCACTGTAAGTATTATACATACTTGCATGTGTGGGAGGGGCGACTTTCTGAACTGTTTCTTTTACATATATCTTACACGTCACCAATAGAACGTATAAATATAATTTATATACATTCCATATTTAAATATATGGGTCTTGGGGACCACCTCCGCTGCAGGTCTTGGCCAGTCTCCTTTACCCTGGGTTGAGCAAAGCTTACACCGGGGGAATTTTTTTCCTCCCTTCCTCCCAATAAATATATACAAATCCCCTGGTTTGATTCAGAAGGGCAGCATTATGGCACAGAACACATAAGTAAAACAAGGTGTTGGAAGCCAGGCTTTTGGCAACTGATGAATACTCTGGCAATATATTGTGTGCCTAATCTTAAAATTATTGTAGTAGGGTTGCAGGCCACAATCATCTTTCAGCATCATCATTTATTTATATAGTGGCAAGGTTGTATTATGTGCCTAATTTTTGTAGTAGGGGTGCAGGCCACATTCATCTCTCAGCATGCTCATTTATTTATATAGAGAGAGCAAATTAGATAGAATTGAATAGATTGAAAAATAAAAAAGATTAGAATATATATTTTTGGGGGGATCCTCTGCATACTGACTCTCACAAACAGCATTCTGTAAATAGAGATTCCACTGAATGACCGTTCCAAAATATAAATGTATTGAAAAATAGAAAATATTAGAATATAATAATATATAGCCTTTTTTGGGGGGTGAAACTGCTGCTGAATCTCACACGTAAACATCCATTTTTTTTTCTAAATTATTTTGCTTGTCACTGCCCCACATAAGATTTCTTTCACAAATAAAACTTTCATGTTTAAAAGAAAGAAATCAGTTAGTTTTTTGGATTCTGCTGCTAATAGTCTGACAGCAAAAGCACTGTTTTTCTCAAAGAATATACTAGTTAGTTCAGAATGATATCAATCTAAGTCTGTAGATACTGTCTATTACTATTAGATATATGCAATGCAATAACAACCAGTAGCCACTAGTGTGTGTAAAGTGTATTAAGATTGAAATTAAAAGCAATTGATCAGCAAACTAACGTTGCTGACTATCCTCTACAGAACTGCTGACAGGATTCTATTGCTTTCCTATTGCTTTACTATGTCCCTGGTTCTCCCTAAACGCTATTTTATGCGCAGAGCTCCGCAGCTAACCTCCGCCCTACACGCTGTCTGTTCTAAATTGGCACTTGTGAGAATGAGGGCGAATTATATATACCAAAGATGGCGATCCAAAACTAGCGAGAGTATTGCAAAAAAAAAAGTAATGGAAATTAAGTTTTGCCTCGTTTGATATATGAGTTGGGTGGGAGAAACCATCGGATTTCACATAATCCGGACCGCTCATCTCTAGTAAACATATAAGAATATTTTGTGCATTTACAGTAAAATCTGACCAGATTTTTTTTATTTCATTGATGTTTTCCTAAGAAGCTTCATTCCTATGGACATGTATTTAAACATTTTTAGGGTCAACCTCAGAAGAACGTAGACCACTCAGCATTATGTTTAAGTATTACTTTGCAACACATGCTGTAAAAATTATGGACATATGCCCTTATGAAATTTGACATGTACATGAAATCAATAATGTAACATTCCAAGCTAAATATTCCCATAGACGTTTTTTATTTTGAGCCAGTATTTGCAGAATGGTGGCTCAATCGATTCCCTGCAAAGGATCGTCAAAAAAGCATATGATTTTTTCATTCGTCTAGAACAGGCCTGTCTAACCTGCGGCCCTCCAGGTGTTGTGAAACTACAAGCCCCAGCATACTTTGCTGGTAGACAACCAGTTGATAGCAGGAAGGGCATGCTGGGACTTGTAGTTTCACAACATCTGGAGGGCCGCAGGTTGGACAGGCCTGGTTTAGAATGAAATAGTGTAAAACTGGAAACATATGGAAAATGAATACAATAGTGTTGACACCATATT
Source organism: Mixophyes fleayi (assembly GCF_038048845.1). Classification (NCBI taxonomy): domain Eukaryota; kingdom Metazoa; phylum Chordata; class Amphibia; order Anura; family Limnodynastidae; genus Mixophyes; species Mixophyes fleayi. The sequence continues at coordinate 248,482,347 of NC_134403.1, read as the reverse complement.
GTAATGCTTTTAAACATTTTACAGAAAGACGTGTGTGTGGCATAAAAGTAACTTAAATGTATTATCTTATTTTTATCAGGGTTAAAATGTATCTGGATCATATATGCACATATGTGGCATATGATCATACCATGTAGTCTCCATAAAATTCATCACTTTTTCTTTTTGGTAGCAAATAAAATAAAGTAGGAGACTTTACAATTCCTATTAATTTCAATAAATAAGAACTCTCCACGCTCAAAACCTGAGAGTGTTCTGTGAAATATTGTAACCCTGCATGCAGTACTGACTATGCAAATTGTATATATTTAACTATACAGATGGCTTCTGTATGAGAAGCCACATTTCCGTGGCAGACGAGTCATGCTGTCAGAAGGGGAAACCGATCTGTCATGTCCATGGGAGGAACAAGACCAATCATCAAACAACCTAAACGATGATACCAAGAAACCTACGTTTTGGATTGGATCATTGCGTCATGTGGTTCGGGTGAGCAAAAGGAGATAAATAAGTTGTTAAGAAATAGTTCAGTGGTATGAAGGTGGAATACGACACTTGAAATTAATAAGAAAATGAGGAGATGTTCAATGAAACTGGTTGAAAAATATGAGGGTAAAAGGAGATGGTCAATGGTGGTGATTTATATGGACAGATATTAGTGAGAAAAACAGACGCCAACAGGAATACAAAGAGTGTTCACAATTGCAAAGAAAAATACTTGTTTTTAAATTTAAACAATAAAATATAACAGATAAAACATGAGCATCTCAGGAATATTTACAATAATTTTGTTTTATGCTTTTCTCCCATGTTTAGGATTTCCAGGTCCCTCGGGTTAGTCTGTTCATGAATGAAAATGGAGAGGGAAATAAGGTGACAATTGTGGGGGCTACACCGGATTCACGTGTATATGGCCAGCCTACCAAAACAGAATCCATTATAGTGCACAGTGGACTGTAAGTGATTGGGGTGTAATAGAAAGTTAATAAATTAGATGTGAGCTGTACAACAAACAAGGGTGATTGTGATTATCGTGGGATTTTTATCTTTCTTGTTCACAGTTGGCTGTTATACAGTAAACCATTCTTTGAAGGTGACCCTTACATTTTAGAGTCTGGGGGATATCCCAACAGGAAAGCTTGGAATGGGTTGGACTCACATTTGTGCTCCTTGCAACCTGCACGCATTGTAAGATTTTTTGTTATTGCAGTTTTTCTTTATCTGGTCACCCCCTCTTCTTGTCATTTCATTTATCGGTATATGTTTTGCCTTATAGGGAGGACCCACAGTGGAGAAACCTAATGAACCCAAAGTGAGTAGGGCCAGTGGGGAAGTATGTGGGTTGGAGTGTGTGTCTCAAAGTTTGCACTCTGCTTATTGTGAACCTATACTAATGAATTTCTATGGTGACTTTTGTCTAATATGTTAGTATGGAAGCTCTTTCTCTCAAACATACATGAATATCAATGCAAAGCAGGTGAACTATGATACTCCTGTACAGTATGAGTGTAACACCCCCTTCGGTATTATGTGTTGTGAGGGTGTATATACATTGAGTGGTGCAGGTGCTTCTCACCTCTGTACTTGGTTTTCAGTGCCTTCACCCGAATCACTGATTTCTTCTTCTAGGGAATGTTCTTGAAATACACCAAGGAGAGATTCGGGAAACCCCTTGCCCAGTACTAACACACTGCAGGGGAGGGCTGGCAGATTTCAGCCCGGGGGACAAGCACACAGCAACGGCCCATCCTTAAAGAGTGGTTTTTGGTACAATATATATTTATCTATATAAAAAGAGGCTATTTTAGTGTTGCTTAATCCATATATATATTTTTATGCCCAAGCCCAGAGCTGGATTAAGGCTCTGGGTGGCCTGGGCACTTTAGACTGGGTAACCCCCTATGATGTAGCATGGTTATCATTTTAGACACATACACAGGCAATACTGTGTGCACTACTGTTAGGTGCACACAGTTCTGCCTTCACGAGCAGTACACGGTGAAGCGGGACATACCTCCCAACTCTCCTAAGTGAAACAGTCACCCAAATTCTGGACTGTCCCACCAGATTCAGGACAGCTGGCAGACTTTCCGGCTCTCTCCTACCTGTTCTTGTCACTGTCACCACTTGTGACTGCTGGTTACTTTAGCTCATTTGCTGGTTGTCTGGATCCTGGAATACTGGAGGCCCTATTTGGAAAAAAATGGGTACATAAAATTTAGAAAACTCTAAATAGTCCCAGTGTTAAATCAATAGAACCCACATTTTATAATTAAGCCTCCCTCCAGCCACAACATTAAAATAATATTCACATTTGCTAAATAGATTTCTTTCCCTCCAACCAACCCTGACATTAGATAGCACACACATTTAATACATAAACTAGAGATGGTCACTGACCCCCCTGTTTTGGTTTTGGATTCGGTTTTGGATCTGGATTATCGTCGTGTTTTGGTTTTGCAAAACCGCCATTGCGTGTTTTGGTTTTGGTTTTGTTTGGTTTTGTTTGGTTTTGTTTTGCTAATTTGTTGGAAAATCAATGTTTTTGGGCCTAAAATAACCCAATTTAGTGCTCCAACTGTTTTAGAGATAAGTAATCTAATTGTAGAGATAATAAATCATTCAAAAAACAGTTTAATTTTTTGCTGGTAGTCCTTCATTTATTCTACACACAAAACAGATTGTCTTCCTCTCCATCTATGCATATTGGCAATGCAGCCATTGTCTTTGGATGTATATTACACCCTACACTTATAGTTAAATATGTAAAGAAATGGAAAAAGGCAGTTTGCTTTCTGTCTCTCTAGGCCCCCCTCCACTTGTATAAAATACCAAACAATTCAGCCATTATAGACTGTACAATATTAAGAGAAATGGACAAAGGCAGTTTGGGGTCACTCTGTCTATGACACCCTACCCTTAAGGAGAAATTGCCCAAACAGCAGACTTTCAAGACGGTATGTGATATGGAAATGCCACAAGTCCCTTTCCTCTTTGGGGGTAGATTGCACCCTACACTTACATAGAAAGTTTTAAAAAGATGTTATCGTTATCATCTTCAGCTTCATCCTCACCCTCATCAGTGTGTACATCATCATCACAGACTATCAATTCATCGCCCCTTGAATCCGCCATTAGAGAACAGTCAGTGCTTGGATGTCTTGGATGGTGAAGGCCTTCCTCGTGGAAGATGTAGTTCATTTTTATAAACATCATTTTCTCCACATGTTTGGGAAGTAACCTTCTACGGCGATCACTGACTAAGTTCCCTGCTGTGCTGAACACTCGTTCAGAGTACACACTGGAGGGTGGGCAGCTTAGGTATTGCAAAGCAAGTTTGTACATGGGTTTCCAAATGGCCTGCTTTTCTTCCCAGTAAGGAAAGGGACTGTCTGACATTTCCATATCAACTACCTCTTGAAAATAATCCTCCACCATCCTTTGCATGTTTATACTCGTATTGGATGGAGTTATGGGCAAAGTGACACATTTTTTTGAAAAATCCTTCAAACCAGCCCAGATGTTAAATTGTTCTGGTCTGCCCCCTGCGTCTTCTCTGCTTCTTTTTGGGAAATTTAATTTTTTACGAGCAGCAGCAGCTTGAGAAAGTGAAGGAGGACACGTTGTCAACTTGCTGAGCAATAGCTCTTTGCAAAAGTTCACATCTCGCTCATTTACAAGTAAAGACTCAATGTAGGTTTTAAACCTTGGATCAAGCACAGTGGCCAAAACATACTGATCCGAGTTCAAGATCTTAATAACTCGAGGATCATTGTGAAGCGAATTAAGTACCGTATTTTTCGCTCCATAAGACGCACTTTTTCCCCCAAAAAAAGTGGGGGAAAAAGTGTATGCGTCTTATGGAGCGAATAGTTAAAAAAAGGAGTCACATGTAGCCCTCATTTATTTCCTCGAGCCTCATATACCGCGCTCGCGCAGCTCCGGGAGTCCTGGACAAATTATCACCTGGTTCCACCACTTAGGAGGAGGTAAATTAATCCTTACATTTGTTTGCTAGACTTCCAAGAGGTGGTTTTGTTCCTCCCGTTCCCCCGTGGATCCCATGTAACGCGGATGTCATACTGCTCTGTGACTTCTGACCTCATCCGAGATCACATGATATTATACTGAACCAGTCACTAGTTCTTGCTGGATATAGAACGGCGCTGTTATGTGTGATGCACGTTGTTCCTGCCTTTTTTGCTCGCTTACAAAATATATAATATAACATTGGCACCCGGCGACATACTATATAGCCGAACCAGCCCACCAGCGCCTGCCTGACTCCTACATCTACGGGCAGACCGGACTTACTGCGCACAGCATAAACAACCAAAGTCATGACTCCACATAGGATCCAAGACATCAAGCATGCTGTTAGTCAAAAGCACATTGACTACCATCTCAAGGTAATTGCAATATATCGCTGCACCTCGTTCACCTGAGCTGCCATCACTCTGAACATTTTTGCTGTAAATCCACAGAGCTACAGATTCTAGCACTACCGTTTTGTCTGCTAAACTGACACTTTGTTATACCACCATAACAGTGACTAACACCTGCTTGGTTATACATAACGCATATCATTGTATTGCATTTTATGAATTTCTCTGTATTGCATACCCACTGTCAATATATATTTATTAAATATTTTATTACACTATTTGGTTCAGAACATTTTTTCCCCTGTTTTCCTCCTCAAAAAACTAGGTGCGTCTTATGGTCAGGTGCATCTTATGGAGCGAAAAATACGGTACTTGATCGACAAGGCCAACATACTTTGCTGAATTGCTTGCTTTCAGCTCCTCCTTCATTTTCTCAAGCTGCTTTTCCAATAGTCTAATTAAAGAAATGACTTGGCTCAAAGTAGCAGAGTCTACATACAACCTCACACGTCACAACTTCAAATGGTTTCAGCACCTTGCACAGGACTGAAAGGATTCCCCACTGTGCAAGAGTGAAATACATCCCCCCTCCTTTCCCAATGTCATGGCTTGTGCAATATGCTTGGATGGCTTTGTGCTGTTCCTCCATCCTCTGAAGCATGTACAGGGTGGAATTCCACCTAGTTACCACCTCTTGCTTAAGTTGGTGGCAGGGCAAGTTAAAACTGCTCTTGGAGCTGCTGTAATCTACTACATGCTGTGGCTGAATGCCTGAAATGGCCTGAAATTTTACGGGCCACCGAAAGCATCTCCTGCACCTCACGGTTATTTTGTAGGAAGCTCTGCACCACCAAGTTGATGGTGTGAGCAAAACAGGGAATATGTTGGAAATCACCCAGCTGTAATGCTCGCACTATATTGTTGGCGTTATCAGAAATGACATACCCTGGGGAGAGTCCGAGTGGTATAAGCCATGCATCAATCACATCTCTCAGTTTGCGTAACAAATTGTCAGCCATATGCATGTTAGTGAAGCCGGTGATACAAAGAGTGGCCTGCCTGTGACAAATGTTACGTAGTGGTGTACATGCTGCTGCTGTTCCTGCTGGTGAAGATGAATGACCAACCCAGTGGGCTGTCACAGTCATATAGTCTTTGGTTTGGCCACTTCCACTTGTCCACATATCTGTGGTTAAGGGAAGAGTGGGCAGAATTGCATTTTTCAGCGCAATCTCTACACACTTTTTGGTATAGTTGTGGAATAGCTTTACGGGAGAAATGGTGTTGCGATGGAATTCTGTAACGCGGACACAAAACCTCAATTAACTGTGAAAAACCAGCTGCGTTTATTGTGGAGATTGGACGCAGATCTAACACTAACATTGCAACCATGGTGTCTGTGATTCGCTTGGCGACTGGGTGACTGCTGTCATATTTGCTTCCCCTCGCAAATGATTGTTTCACAGTTAATTGCTGAAATGTAGGACTGCTCATTTTTCTTGACCTGCCTCTGGGATGACGATTCACCCCCAGCAGCAGCAACAGCAGCAGCAGTGGGACTAACGCTTTCTTCAGAGGAATCAATAATAGTGCAGGAGTCATTCAGCCTTAAGTGGGATGCTGGGCTAACTCTGAGCGCTACTGAGGATATTGATGAGGATGGTGTGGTGGGTGTATTTTGTAGTCGTCGGGATGTCGGTGAGCGGAGGGTCTTAGCTGATGATGGAGTGCTTGTAATTTTTTGGGAAGAATTTTCAGCTTTTCCCAACACTTTGCCATGAACTCTCGTTAAATGGCGTAACATAGACGAGGTTCCAAGATGGTTAAGGTCCCTCCCTCGACTGACTGTGGCTTGACATACACTACAAATGGCTATACAATTGTTGTCTGGATTTTGGTAGAAATAATTACACACATAAGAAGTGGATTTTTTTGTTTTATGCCCAGGCATGACAATGGCCTTTTTCTTGTCACGTGCCAGAACTGCTGCCACTGGTGCAGGACTTACACAAACAACCTCATCTTCATCAACATCCTCATTAGCGCCCTCGTCACCTACACAAATCTCCCCCTCATCCTCTTCTAATTCCAAAGTGGCATCCTCAATTTGGGTATCACCGGCTACACTCGGGCTATTAAGGCACACATCAGCAGAATGCTCACGATTAGACATCCCACTGTTGGATGGACTTTCCACAGTGATTGTTGTCATTTGTGAATCAGAGCAAACATTATCCTCTAATGCCTTACTGTTATCTTGCAGTTCGGCTTTGACGCGTAACAGTAGTTGTGCACCAACTCTAGGCTCTGTAACTTTTTGGGATCTGCCACTAATAGCCAAAGGTGAAGGCCTCATTCTCTCTTTGCCACTGCGTGTGAAGAATGGCATGTTGGCAATTTTTTTTTATCGGCACTTAACTTTTGCTCAGTAACACTTCTTTTTCGCTTCAACACAGTAAATTTATTTTTTAATTTTGTTTTTTTGGACTGATTTCGAAACACTCTGCAGTTTGACATCGTCTTGCCCAGATGAGGTACTGGGAACACTAACATCAGGACTGGTGACAGAAACTGGTTGCTCATTCTGATCAAATGTGAACTGCTTTGAATCCATTCAAAATTATTTGGTAGACACTGCTGACAGATATGACTTTTGACAGCCAGAAATATTTATGCATAATTATGGGGGACACCCCAAAAGCACTGAGGAGTGCTAAAAATTATTTGGTAGATACTGCTGACAGATATAACTTTTGACAGCCAGAAATATTTATGCACAATTATGGGGGACACCCCAAAAGCACTGGGGAGTGCTAAAAAATATTTGGTAGATACTGCTGACAGATATGACTTTTGACAGCCAGAAATATTTATGCACAATTATGGGGGACATCCCAAAAGCACTGAGGAGTGCTAAAAATTATTTGGTAGATACTGCTGACAGATATGACTTTTGACAGCCAGAAATATTTATGCACAATTATGGGGGACACCCCAAACGCACTGAGGAGTGCTAAAAATTATTTGGTAGACACTGCTGACAGATATGACTTTTGACAGCCAGAAATATTTATGCACAATTATGGGGGACACCCCAAAAGCACTGAGGAGTGCTAAAAACTATTTGGTAGATACTGCTGACAGATATGACTTTCGACAGCCAGAAATATTTATGCACAATTATGGGGGACACCCCAAAAGCACTGAGGAGTGCTAAAAATTATTTGGTAGATACTGCTGACAGATATGACTTTTGACAGCCAGAAATATTTATGCACAATTATGGGGGACACCCCAAAAGCACTGGGGAGTGCCAAATATTACAAAAATAAAATAAACATCTATCCTCCTCTCTTCTCTAGCGATTTTTGTTACAGCAATTGGAATAAGAATATTGTATTCTCTGTCCCTGCTCTAATCAGCCTGTGACTACACCCTGCTCTCTCCCTCTGTCAAATGGCGATGGATTGCTGTGGAGGCAGGTATTTATAATCTTGAAGTATCGCGAGAACTGAGCCACGAGATCCGACGTTCAGCCTAGATTTGGATTCGGAGCGGGCGGGAGAGTACCGAGCTATTCAGCTCGGTACTCGGATACCCAAAGTTCGGGTGGGTTCGGTTCTCGGGGAACCGGACCCGCCCATCTCTAATATAAACCTATTTCCCTCCCTCCAAACAGACCCAGCAATAATTTAAATAGCAATTACATTTAACAAATATTACCATTTCCCAAAACAATCACAGGCATTAAAAATACATAATCACATTTAATATATATACCTCATTTCCACAAACAGTCCCACAATCAATAAATAGCTCCCAAACCACCCCAGCATTAAATTAAAAGTCTAATTACCCCATTATAAATTCATAGACCCCACTATTAAATTAAATTGCCCCACCATCACCCCACAAATTAAATAGCACCCAACAATTAGTCCCCACCTGCACTCCACAATTAAATTATTAGCCCACCTCCCACATTATATTAAGAACCTCCCCACACACACTAACTACATTCATTTACTGACCCCCCACACAGAGTACATTCATTCACTGACCCACCACTACATTCATTTACTGCCCCCCCCCCCACACACACACACTATATTCATTTACTGACCCCTCACTCACACACAATATATTGGCCCCTCGCTCACACACACAATATATTGGCCCCTCACTCACACACACAATATATTGGCCCCTCACTTACTCAATATTTTGGCCCCTCACTCACTCAATATTTTGTCCCCTCACTCACACACTCAATATTTTGTCCCCTCACTCACACACACAATATATTGGCCCCTCACTCACACAATATATTGGCCCCTCACACACACAATATATTGGCCCCATACCTATATATACACACACATAATATGCTGACTGACACACACACAATATGCTGGCTGACACACACACGCAAACACAAACAAAAGAGACACATGTTAAAGGACTTAAATGTTGCACAGTTTCAGAACTGGTGGAAAATGGGTCTCATTCTGTATTATAATAGGTAGCTATGTGCACCTTCCAGTTATAATTCAGACGAAAAAAGCATACTTCTACCTAATCTAATAAAAAAGCTTCAAACAGACAAAAATGTCACATGTAATATAAACAGTCATGATATCCTCTCACTCTCTAGATTCATTTAAGACATAAATGAAGTTAATCTAAGCAGTATTTTAGAAGTAAAACAGTAAAAGTTGATGTTACCCCTGCCCTGCTTGGTAGCTTAGTGTACCTGTTGAGGAAAGGGGTGGTATATCTCATAGAGTATTTTTCTCAAACATAGTGCGCCTACCCAAGTCGTGCTCTGTCTTCTGGGTTGCAGACTTTGAGAAGGTGCTGCCTGACTCTCTACAAATGATTTATGATAACCAACCCACACATACACACACCAGAAAAAGGAGATAAGCCACTTGGAAGAACAGAAGGCCATGTAACTTAAAGACCTGTCATCTGATAATTAGTGAGCAACGTATAGCAAGTTTAATTTGTAATAAGGATGAAGTGGTTGATATCAATGTGATCCTGAAATGGAATGGTATACAAGAACAATGATACACTGTTGTTGTGAGAAAACATCGAGGGAACAATGGCATTTGATAATGAAATTTAAAAGAGATAATCAATGATGATTTACATGTTACAGTTTTGTGGCCCGGCCCCCTAGTGATGGCAGCCGAGGTCACCAATGGGATATGTAGTATAATGAGGCAGTGCCTCGGCCAGGTAGCAAGGTTCTGGTGATGCGTACAGTCATGTTCCCGGAGAGATGTGCCTATGTAATGATGCAGACATCCGTGTTATCATTGGGGACATGACCACGGCGTGACGCTAGAGCACCAGCGCTGGAGGGCCATCACATGGGGAACAGGATCTTTAAAAAGACTCTGGGTTCCCTGCAAATAGGAGAGTGGCCATATTAGAGTTTCAGGACCTGGGAGCTAGGATAGAGGTCCCCAGCAGAAGGGTGTAAACAGTGTATACACACAATATACTGACACTGACTGACACACACACAATATACCACCCCCCGCACTTACCTTATTCAATTCGCCTGCGCTCCGCACCTATCACGTGGTGCGCGTCCCATGACACAACAAACAGCCAAACCATTAGTGGAAGGGAGAGAGGGAGGGCGATCGTCGGAGCTGCGGCATAACGAGAAGGTGGCTGGTCCCGCAGGAGGGGCCAGCCACCAAGTAAGTGAAATTAAATATCGGACCGGCCCGAAATAGTTTTTTTTAGTCCCGCCCGGGTGCCATGTGCCCCCCTGCCCCCCGGGCCAGCCCGCCCCTGACACACTGTGACACACTGTGTGCTGCAGAAGCCAATCTGCCATATTTTTTGAACTTGAACCAATGATTGCAACTTTTGTGATTTTATAGAAAAATAGACTTTGGTATAATTTTAAATACAAATGTGAACAATACAATACAATACAGTATGGATGAAAGTAGAGCTCTGAATCTTACTATGAACAGCAGGTTAACACAAATACTCTCAATAAATCAATAATATCAACAGTATAAGACATAAACATTAATTGTCACAACCTTATACACTGGACCAATATATCATATGTTAACCTTACTGGCTCCTGATACTGGAATTATCTCAAAGGGTGAATGTATACGTATATATATTTAATTATATTTTACCATATACTGTCAAACAAACACACTGGCAGCACTCAAACACACCACACAGATGGAGCAGTACACTGCACGTTGGGGCTTTTCTGTATGGATGCCAACATGGCATGGAAACAGCATGTGTCCAGTTTGCAGCTTTTGGAAGTCTTTGAATCACTTGCATTGAGGTACAGCAGTCACAGTATGCAAACCCTCCTGTAGCAACAACTGTAAAATCCTCAGCTTGTATCCTTTCTTATTTGTATCATGGGACTTGTAGTTCCACAACTTTATTTTAACACTAGAGGGATCACCTTGTGATATAAGCTCAAATGTGGACAGATATAGTTCAAACCCCACTTGAATAATAACAGATAGGTGTTAGGAGACTGTCTGCTTCTCCCCGACGTCCTAGCCGTCTCCATGACGACCGGGGCGTCACTTCTGGTTTTTCCGCCATTTGTGTTTGGCTTGCACCTAAAATCGATGGTAATCGCAGGTTAAACACTTAACCTGCGGGGTCCCGACATTGCCGCTTTAAATTAACATTGATGGAGGTTGCACTGACGTCAGAGTGTACTGCCGGAGAGTTGTCTATTCAGACTAAGTTACTGTCAGCATCCTGATGCGATCGCAAATCTGCGGTTTTCAGGAAAGTCTGTGTATATTGCAATCAGTTTTTTGGCACATCGGATTTTTTTTGTAGCCTTCCTCTTTGTCGGATTTATCATCATCGTTAAAGCGTACCCAACCCCCTAAAACAGTGATGGAGCACAGGCAGCCAGCCGACCCTTCCCAGCTCCTTCCTGCTTTATTGTCAGATTTGTTTGTTATAACTTATGACACTTGTTTATCTTACATTAAAATGCCTGCTGACATGTTATTAAAGATAGGTGTTTCATTCTTTGATTAAGGATAATGTCACAGTCCTTTCCTTCTGCTATACTCTCATCTCTCTTTTCCACGCAAAATTTTCTTTTTCTTCTCCCATTTCATATCTCTGCAAAGTCTCAATTACTACATCTCCTTTACCTTACTACTCTCCATTCAACACTTCCACCCACTCCCCCTCATGTCTCCCCACATCATTACTCCATATTACAGACCCAAGCCTATCTCCGCTATCCACTGTCGCTCCCTTTTCCACCACATATCACCCTCTCCCTCTCCGAACATCCAATCCCTTATTCTCATCATTCCTCTTACTCATCTTCCACTGTCCTGTACACTCTGGAATGCACGACTCTCCTTCTTCCACAGTCCCCGTCCTGGGGACCGCCAAGATGGTGTTGTAGGTGTCCTACTTTCTCCTGGCTACCCCTTCAGCGTTATTCCCCCTGAACCCTCCCTCTCCTTGTCCTCCTTTGAAGTTCACTCCATCCACGTCTTCTTCCCTCTCCATCTTCGTGTTGCTGTTAACTATAATTCCCCTGGCCCATCCTCTGAATTTTTTGATAACTTTGCCTCCTGGCTTTCCTATTTCTTCTCTTCTGATCTTCCCACAATTATTAATGGGGATTTAAACATCCCTACCGATTCTCTTATTACTACTGCTGCCTATAAATTCCTCACTCTCACTTCCTCCCGTGACTTCTTCCAATGGAAAACTTCCCCCACCCACCATGATTGTCACTCCCTGGACCTAATGTGTTCCCATCGCTGTGACATCTCCACCTTCTCCAATTCTGTCTTTCCCCTGTTTGACCACAATCTCCTTTCCTCTGCCCTCTCTATATCCCTTGCCCCTACTCTCCCACCCAAAGTCACTTGCACGTTTCGTCCCATCAACAGCATGACCCCATCATCTTTGCATCCTCTCTTGAACCCTTACTTGCTCCCATTTCTTCCCTATCATGTCCCAATGCTGCTGTCTCTCATTACAACACCACACTCTCTGTTGACCTTGATACTGCAGCTCCTGCCACTGCCCTTCGTCCTTGGCCCTCTACTCTTCCCTCTCTACACCACCTCTCTTGGTGAACTCATTCAATCATTTTGCCTCCAATACCACCTCTATGCTGTTGAAATGCAAATCTATCTTTCATCCCCTGACCTCTCTTCTGCTGTCCTCACCCAGGTATCTAGCTGTTTCTCTGCTGTAACTACATGAATGTCACAGCGCTTCCTGAAACTCAACATCTCCAAATCCGAGCTCATCATCTTTCCTCCTGCCAATGTTGTTATCCCTCCCAATATCTCCCTCTTGGTTAACAACATCACTCTTTCTCCCATCACCAAAGCCCACTGAATAGGAGTCACCCTTGATCAGCCCTCAGCTTTACCCCTTATATCCAGTCCCTCACCAAATCCTGCCACTTTTGCCTCCGTAACATTACGAAAATACGTCCCTTCCTCTCTCAGGAAGCAACCAAAATCCTGGTCCATTCACTCATTATTTCTCATCTCGACTATTGCAATCTCCTTCTCACTGGCTTTCCTCGCTCTCGCACATCTGCCCTTCAATCCATACAGAATGCTGCGGCTAGGCTCGTCTTCCTGTCCCACCACACCTCTTCCGCTTCTCCTCTGCGTAAATCCTTTCATTGGCTCCCTATCCATTTCAGAATTCAGTTTAAGCTCCTTACCCTCACTTACAAAGCCCTTACCAACACTTCTCCTACTTACATCTCTGACCTTGTCTCAATGTACATACCTACCCAGCCACTTCCCTCTGCCTCTGACCTCCTCTCAATTCACCTCTCAATACCTCCTTCCATGCTCACCTCCAAGACTGTTGCCCCTAATCTTTGAAATTCCCTACCCCATCTCAATCGACTCTCCCCAACCTTCAGATCTACAAACGCTCATTCTATACATCACCTTCTCTTCCTTGTCTGCCATCTAAATTTTTTCCCAGTTGGTCCTACTGTCTCTCACCACCCCTCCCTTTAGAATGTAAGCCCACGCTGGAAGGGTCCTCTCTACATATTGTCCCACGTCTGTCTACTGTCCCTCGTACGTCCTGTCACGTCTTTTGCTGCACTCTGTGTGAGTCTTCATAGTATTACTCACACTAATCTGTGCTTCTGACATGTATTTGTTACTTGCTTCTGTGTCCGGCACTACGGAATCTGTGGCGCTTTACAAATAAATAAATAATAATAATGTGTGGACCTTTTCAAGATAAGAGGGCTGCCCATCCAGCCTCTGATGTGTACCAAGTTGCCCATCACTGACTTACAATGATTGCCAGACTACAGGCATTAGGGGGAGTTTGACATCTATCTTAAAATGTTCTGGGACTATTTACATCAACAAACTAAGCTAAAAGACCAAAAAATTTAGCTGTGTTATATACATTGGATGCTCTGTGCAACTAAGTTATTCAGCATGGCTGGTCTTTAGTGTGAGTGATGTGTGCCATTTGACCAATTTTTGTGGAGGTACTCTACACTCTGCATGCTACTAGGCATTTGTACCTTCACATAATTTGGAAGGAGCTGGGTTTTACATTACACTGTGGTTTATGGACACACAATATTGCCTTCATTTAAAATTCTAACTTATATAATCCACTTCCTCCAGATTCTCCTATTCCAATTTCATGGATTTGAAGGTCATAGCTGGGAAGTGGACAAAGACCTTCACTCCCTACAAGGAGAGCCAAATATCCAGGGAGAACGTCTCATTACTGTGGGATCTTTGAAAGTGTTGGGAGGGTGGTAAGTATTCAATGTAGATCCATAGTCATGCAAATAATGACACTTTACTAAAGATCAAACAGCAATGTGTGTATTTTTCATTATCCTATTTTCTTCACTTTACCACTTCTTTTACTTTCCATGGCTGCAGTTGGGTAGGGTATGAGAAGGAAGGTTTCCATGGTCACCAGTACCTCTTGGAGGAAGGGGAATATAAGGAATCCTCTCAATGGGGTGGATGCACTGAAGAATTGGGATCACTTCGACATATCAATACGGTGAGAAGGAGGAGTGTTGGGTGCCTTTGCAATCATTCATGTGGTTCACTATGTTTTATGAAAGAGAATTAGCTCTTTTTATCTTGTCAGTAAACCGATTCTGTATCTCTTTCCTCCTAAGGATTTCTGGGAGCCTGAGATAGTGCTGTACGAGAATCCTGGATGCTTGGAGGGCCCATGTTTGCGGCTGAATGAAGCGCTAGCAGATATTGAAGTGGCTAAATATGGGACTAGCACTGGGTCGATCCATGTCTTGAATGGAGTGTGAGTGTCTCCATGAGGGAGGGTGCTGAGCATTATTACATTGTAATGATTTTTCTTTTTACCTCATATTTGGTTGCTGAGATTTAAATGTGTGAATATCTTTTTTTTACCATAGGTGGGTGGCTTATGAGAATGTTGATTTCTCAGGAGAGCAGTATATTCTGGAGAAAGGGATCTATCACACCTACCATGACTGGGGAGCCAAGGACAGTCGAGTGTGTTCTGTGCAGCCAGTACTACAGGTGAGGTCTCACTGTTAGCGATGTGTGAGAGCTATGTACATCCTGGACATAGAGTACCCATGTATCCTGATTTTCCCTAAACAGTCTCAGTTTTTGGCACTGCATCTATTTCTTTCAGAATGTTTATTTTCCTACTGCCGACTCATTGTGATCCCAGGCTGGCAGAGTTAGTGGGAGTAGGTTTATGTAAAAAATTATTTTACAAGCATAAACAAAGCAATAGATAACAATTAAAGAGTGAGCATACCTAATGTTTTTTTTTTTAGATTTTGGTAAATATACCAGTATACTAACCTCTAGCATGTTTTATATCACTATTATTTACCTTTACTAAATAACTGTGTTACCATTCGCAGAACAACTTTTCATATATTAGCAGGGTCGGATTAAGGGAATGGAGGCCCCTGGGCTAAGGGCGCCTCCATTCCCCCGTGAGGCCCCCAATGTGAGCCACCCACCACCCCCCCCCCCCCCCGTACCCCGTGAGGCCCCACCCCAAGTGCTTACCTGTCACTGTAGTCCTCCGTCCCCGGCGCGCTGTAAGCTCCTTACTGAGGAGATCTCGCGAGAGTTCATCTCCTCAGTAAGCAGATTACTGAGCGCCGGGGACGGAGGACTACAGTGACAGTGCTCAGCAGCATTGATCGGGCTGGGGGCGCCCCCGCCCCCGGACCGATCAATAATGCTGCTGAGGACTTTGAAGGGCACCCTGGATGCCCGAGGCCCCTGGGCTATAGCCCAGTTAGACCTCGGGTTAATCCGGCCCTGTATATTAGTTGCGTATGCTAAAGCCACACAATGAGATTGATTATGTTTTGTTTAATCTATATTGAAGTTAATTTTCTATAGATTAGCCTTGTATGTTATTTGTACTATAGTGAACTATCTATTATTTGTACAAGAGTCAGTGTTGAATCCCCTGTTTCTTATTTGGAGTACAGGTGAGATGATAAGAAAACAATTTCCATAACATAAAATGATCACTTCAAATGTAGAAAGGTAGTACTTTAGGGATATAAAGATAATGTATAGCACAGCACACACATTAATCAAAGAAAAGGTGCCAAGGATACATACACCGATGAGCCACAACATTAAAACCACCTGCCTAATATTGTGTAGGTCCCCCTCGTCCCGCCAAAACAGCTCTGACCATTTGAAGCAAGGACTTGACAAGACCTCTGAAGGTATCCTGTGGTATCTGGCACCAAGATATTAGCAGTAGATCCTTTAAGTCCTGTAAGTTGCGATATCGGTCCTCCATTGCTCTGACTTGTTTTTCCAGCACATCCCACAGATACTTGATCGGATTGAGATCTCGGAAAAAGGTGATACGTGTAAAAGTAATATCCACATGACAAGAACCCAAGGTTTCCCAGAGAATATTGCCCAAAGCATCACACTGCCTCCTTCTTCTCATAGTGCATCCTAGTGCCATCTCTTTTCCAGGTAAATGATGCGTACGCACGCACACAGCCATCGACATAATGTAAAAGAAAACATGATTCATCAGACCAGACCACCTTCTTCCATTGCTCCATGGTCCAGTTCTGGTGCTCACATGCCCATTGTAGGTGTTTTCGGCGGTGGATAGGGGTCAGCAGGAGCACTCTGACTGTTCTGCAGCTATGCAGCCCCATATGCAGTAAGCTGCAATGCACCTTTCTATCATAGCCAGCATTCACTTTTTCATCAATTTATGCTACAGTAGCTCTTCTGTGTGATTGGACCAGGCGGGCTAGCCATCACTCCTCTCTCGCATTAATGAACCTTGGGCACTGTTAGGAACCCCTCCAGCCAGTACAGCCCAACCCGGAGTCTGCTCCGCCAGTCAGGTGTTCACTGGAGCCCCTAGTGGTGGGGACAGACTTGGCCGCAGACTGATAGAGGGTCGTGAAGTGTGTACCGGCTGGGGAGAACCCAGGTAAGTGAAGTGAAGTCCAGGCAAGGGTCAAGGGCCGGCAGCAGACAGCAAATCCAATAAACAGGCCAAAGCCAAGGGTAACGAGCAAACAGGAAGGTCGGTAAACACGCCAGAGGTCGGGGTCACAAGAAACACAGGCAGGGTCCAAATCCAGGCAAGGGGTCATACACGGGCAATCCAACAGAATATCCAAAGGACAGGAGCTAGGAGCAGAGCAGGTCAGCAGACTGGTAACAGAAGCTATAACCGGCAGTGAGGCTGCAGACCTCACTGCCTTAAATACTGGTAGCCACCAATCAGAGCCTAGCTCTACAAATGCCCACAGGAGGCACCAATCAAAGGGCCAAGCCCCCTTAGTTAATTAGCCCACAGGCTGTCATTTGCGCGCATGCGCCCGGGTGGCAGCACTGCCGGGATGCAGCGCTACACAGGAGGCGTTCCAGGAAGTGAAAATGAGGTCCCGGTCATCAAGGTGACGGCCAGGACGCCAGGGGGAGCCAGAAGCGAGCCGCGGCGGCTGTGAGTACCGCCGCGGCTCGTGACAGGCACCCATGATCCTGTCGCCAATTCACCAGCTCTCGTTCCTTAGACCACTTTTGGTAGGTACTAACCACTGCACACCGGGAACACCCCACAAGACCTGCTGTTTTGGAGATGCTCTGACCCAGTGGTCTACTCATCACAATTTCGCCCTTGTCAAAATCAATCAGACACATCAACTTCAAGAACTGTTCACTTGCTGCCAAATAAAACCCACCCCTTGACAGGTGTCATTGTAACAGGATAATCAATGTTATTCACTTCACTTGTCAATGGTTTTAATGTTGTGGTTGATTAGTATATATTATTATTTATTTATTTATTTATTTATAAGGCGCCACAGCTTCCGTAGCGCTGGATACAGAAGCAAGTAACAAATAGATGAGGTAATACATGTAAATAGCACAGATGAGTGTGAGTAATGCTATGGGGACTAACACAGAGTGCAGTAAAAGACGTGACAGAATGTACGAGAGACAGTAGACTGACGTGGGAAAATAGGTAGAGAGGACCCTGCCAGCGAGGGCTTACATTCTAAAGGGAGGGGTGGTGAGAGACAGTAGGACCATCTGGGAGAAAAAGAAGATGGCAGGCAAGGAAGAGGTAAAGGATAGAATGGATAGGATGTGGTATGATAGACCAGCTTGAAAAGATGAGTTTTGAGTGAGCATTTGAAGGACTGAAGGTTGGGGGAGAGTCTAGTGAGACTGGGTAGGGAGTTTCAAAGATATGGGGCAGCCTGGCAAGTTTTGAAGGTGAGCATGGGAGGAGGTAATGAGAGGTGAATTGAGGTGGAGGTCAGAGGCGGAGCAGAGTGGCCAGGTAAGTATGTAGCTCGAGACAATGTTAGAAATGTAAAGCGGAGAAGTGTTGGTAAGGGCTTTGTAAGTGAGGGTAAGTAGCTTGAACTGAAATCTGAAACAGATAGGAAGACAATGAAGGGATTTACACAGAGGAGAAGCGGAAGAGGTGCGGTGTGAGAGAAAGATGAGCCTGGCTGCAGCATTCTGTATGGATTGAAGGTCAGAAACGTGAGAGCAAGGAAGGCCAGTGAGCAGGAGGTTTCAATTGTCGAGACAAGAAATGATGAGAGAATGAACCAGGATTTTGGTTGCTTCCTTTCAGAGAAAGGGATAGATTTTCGAAATGTTATGGAGGAGGAAGTGACAGGATTTGGTGAGGGACTGGATATGAGGGGTAAAGCTGAGGGCTGAGCCAAGGGTGACTCCAAGGCAGCAGGCTTGGATGACAGGAGAAAGTGATGTTGTCAACCAACACAGAGATATTGGGAGGCATAACAACATTGGCAGGAGAAAAGATAATTAGCTTGGGTTTGGAGATGTCGAGTTTCAGGAAGTGCTACCTGTGTTAGGATGGCGGGAGAGAGGTCAGGGAAGAAAAGAAAGATTTGCGTGTCATGAGCATAGAGGTGGTATTGGAGGCCAAATGATTGAATGAGATCACTGAGAGACGTGGTGTAGAGAGAGAGAAAAGCAGAGGGCCAAGGACAGAAAATTGTGGGACTCCAATAGAAAGGGAAGAGGGGGAAGGGAGTCAGAAGCAGACACGCTAAAAAAGCGGCCAGAAAGATAGGAGGCAAACCAGGAGAGAGCTGTTTCATGAAGACCTAGGGAATAAAGGGTGGTGAGGAGAAGGTAATGATCAACTGTATCAAAAGCAGCAGAGAGGTCGTGGATTACAAGAAGGGAGAAGTAACCATTGGACTTAGCTGAGGGTAAGTAGTTTGTTATTTTTGTGAGGGCAGTTTCAGTTGAGTTAAGTGGCCGGAAGCCAGACTGGAGAGGGTCAAAAAGAGAGTGGGAAGAGAGAAAGTAGGCCAGACAATTGAAGACAAGTCATTTGAGAATTTTCAAAACAAAGGGAAGCAGAGATATGGGGCAATAGTTGGAGACAGAGGAAGGGTCAAGGGAAGGTTTCTTGAGAATAGGAGAGATAAGAGCATGCTTGAAGGCTGAGGGGAAGATAACAGTGGAGAGAGAGAGGCTAAAGAGGTGAGCAAGGTGACAACAGGCATTGGAAAAGAGGGAGCATAGGAACTTAGAGGGGACAGAATCGAGAGGACAGGTTGTAGAAGACAAGGAGGAGAGAAAAGAGAGTATCTTGGGGACAGTTACAGGGTGAATGATAGAGAGGACAGGTGGGGGGAGGCAGATCTGACGAGAACAGATATCTTTGTGGATATGGTCAATTTTATTGTTGAAGTAGGTGGCAAAGTCAAGAGCACTGATGGTTGAGGGGGGAAGGAGGTAGGGGAGGATAAAGTAGGAATAAATTGAAGGAAAGAGGCACCAAGGTTTATTAAACAGGGAGGAGATGAGGGATGTGAGATAGGTTTGGCAAGAGAGAGGGCAGAACAAGTGGGAAGAAATCATGAATTTAAAGTGGAAGAATTCAACAGTGGACTGAGATTTCCTCCATTGTCGTTCAGTGGAGCAGGTGCACATTTGGAGGAGACGAGTAAGGGGGAGTGCCACGGTTGGGGTTCGAGAGAGGACGCAAAGATGATGGGGTCAATGCTGTTGACTGGATTCAGAGCAACTTTGGGTGGAAGAGGTGGGGTAAGGGGAAAAGAGAGGGTAAAGGAAAGGAGATTGAGGTCAGAGAGGGGAAAGACAGAATTATAGAAGTTGGAGATGTCACAGAAATGGGAGAACACTAGGTCCAGGGAGTGACCATCATGGTTGGTGGCGAAAGTTGTCCTTTGGGAGAAGCCATGGGAGGAAGTGAGAGTGAGGAATTTAGAGGCAGCATTAGTAATAGGAGAATCAGTAGGGATGTTAAAATCCCCATTGATAATAGTTGGAAGATCAGAAGAGAGGAAAAGTTATTAAGTAATTCAGGGCTAGGGGGATGATAATGATAAACGACAGAAACATGAAGGTGGAGTTGGGAGAAGAGGCTGAAGGAGTGAACTTCAAAGGATGAGAAGGAGAGGGAGGGTTCAGGGGGAAAACATTGAAGGTCTAGCCAGGAGACCATAGGACACCTACACCAATGCCTTGGTTGTCCCCAGGACAGAGAGTGTTGGAAAAGGAGAAACCCCCATGGGAGAGTGCAGCAGGGGAAGCAGTATCAGAGGGGGAGATCCATGTTCCTGTAAGGGAGAAGAGACCAAGGAAAATGGGAGAGAAAGAGGTCATGAATGGGAGTGAGTTTTTTGCAGACAGACCTTGCATTTCAGAGTGCACAGGATGGGATGGTAGAGTAAGATGAAGGATGATAATAAGGTTGGCAGGATTGGATGTTCGGGGGGACGGTGTGATATGTGGTGGAGGGGACAGCGACAAGGCAGAGTACACATATATATATATATATATATATACATATATATATATACATATATATTTATATGTTGTGAAAAGTGTGCAAACAGATGGCTCCTCACACAGGTTTTCTGAAGAACTTTGACGTTTATTTTACTTGTCAGGATGGATAATCAGTCTTGGCAGTGTCTTCAGCAAACAAAATGAAAATTTCACAGCAATAAACATAATCCAATAGCTCTCAACTCTGGCTATACCAGTTAGGTCCCTAACTGGTCACTAGCCACTTCTTGGCACCAGTCTCACACACACAGATCAACCCCAGCTTTTTAAGCTTCCTGTCAGGCCTTGCTGTGGCTGACTCCTTAATTGTTTAGACCAGGTGCTCCACCTGGTCTCCTGCCCTGTGTGTGCAGATTTAACCCTCTCTGCACATTTAGGCTGTGGTTTCCCAGGGAAATCACCATTCTTTCCTCTATGAGAAAGTGGCAAAGTGTCCCAGTTGCCACAATATATATATATATATATATACATATTGTGTGTGTGTATTTTTTTTTTTATATCAATGAGTGGCGTCTTCATTCAATATTCTCAAACCAAATCATATATCCTGTGCAGCCTTCCATTTAAAGTATGAGCCACACCCCTAGCCTGAAATGCTTCAAACATGTGTGATTAAGAACAAATATGTTATTTGATTGTTTGTTTATTTTCACCAAAAAGATTATGAAGATAATTACTATTAGTCTGGCCCAAGACAGTACACTAGCTCTCCCAAAGTATCATATCATAAATATTAACAATATTACATATATCACCCAACTGGATTGTTTACAATCTCTCATCACAGAGACCCTGTCTAAGCTGGGTCTGGCATACCCCCCTGGGTGGGGGGCCAGCGCCGATTTTGAGAAAGTGCCTGGGGCGCCATGGACCCTAGCACCGGCCCTGGTGACGGGGCAGGGGAGGGCGAATCGCGTCATTTCGGTCCTGATCCTGCAACACAATCGGGGCCAAAATGACATGATTTGTGGTGAATCTCATCATTGAGCAGGATGTGGGAGAATTGCATGCCTACCCAGAATTCAAGAGTCTCCTGGACATTCCCGAGAGAATAGGCAAGTATGGTATTAACATATGTAGCTTAGTCAATGCAAAGGCTTACCAAACTTTTATAGTAGTAAAGTTAAAATTTGCATATTAAAACATATCTAAAACTCCATGTGCCCTAAACCAATAAATTATGATATAACTGGAGTACTAGAGTACATAGCTTACGGCTGTATATAATGTGTATAGCAGATATTACAGCTCATAAACTTTTAAATCTACTACAGTAGTGCAGACCATTCTGTAAAGGGAGTTACGTCACAAATAATAGTACTTTGTTGACATATTTATTATGGATTGCACAACTTGTTTTCCTGGATGAGCACCTTGGACCTGATTCATTAAGGAAAGTAGGAAAGTTAAGTAAAAAATTGAGTAAGTTGTCTCCTGGACATAACCATGTTACAATGCAAGGGGTGCAAATTAGTTTTCTATTTTGCACATAAGTTAAATATGCTGTCTGTTTTCTAATGTAGACAAAAATGTAGTGCCAGTATTGAAGTGGTGGTATGGAAAATGTAATAAGAATGTAGGTGAATGGAATTTGATAGTTTTACAATGAAGGAAGTAGGAGAGGTGGCGGTATGGCATACAACCGTACACACAATCAAAGAAAAAACACAGGGGGCCTGGTTCATTAAGGAAAGTTAAGCAAGAAATTGAGTAAGTTTTTTTCTTAAGTTTTCAGGACAAAACCATGTTGCAATGCAAGGGATGCAAATTAGTTTTTTATTTAGCACAAAAGTTAAATACTGGCTGTTTTTTCATGTAGCACACAAATAGTTTATAGCTTATTTGTACACTGAAATTTAAAGTTAATCTAGGGGAAAAAAGCCAGCATTTAACCTATGTGCAAAATAAAAAACTAATGTGCACCCCTTGCATTGTAACATGGTTTGTCCAGGAGGAAACTTAAGTAAAAAAAATTAGTACTTTACTTAATGAATCAGGCCTCTTGTAGTGTATTTTCTATCTACAATTTTTTTATTGCTTATTTGCTTGGAGAAATCCTCAGCTTGTTATGTAGTTATGGGAGATGAATATAATTTAAAGTAAGCTAGTGATGTGTAATCCTTTACATAATTATTGGAAGCTATGTCACAACAACCATTTCATATGCAGATTAGAGCTTTGTGCTTAACTGAGAAATTTGATTTAAAGACACAGTGAATATACAAAAAGTGCACACGCCCATTTTGAAATTGCAGTTGTTTGTAATGTAAAACCTGAAATCAAGATAAATCATGTCAGACCTCTTTCCACCTAGAATGTGTTCATTCAACTAACACAATTCAAATGAAAAGCAAATAGACTGTAGCTTTTTTATTTTCCTTTTCTTCCTTAAAACACCATGGCTGCATAAGTGTACACACACCTTCATTCTGGTGCTGTAGCTGTGTTCAGAATGAAACAATCACAATCAAAATAATATGCTATAGTAATTAGCATACCCTGCCATGAAAGTGATTGTGATTAACCCCAAATAAAGATCAGCTGTTCCTGTTGCATTTCCTTGCATTTTTATTGGTTACATCCTACTGAGATAGCCAATGAGCTGTCAAAACCTACAGGACCTTTTTTGAAAGGTACCAATCAGGAGACAAGTATAAAAGAATTTCAAAGGCATTACATGTACCATGGAACACTGTGGAGAAACTGTGGCACTACAGGGATATTGCAAAGATCAGAAGTTCTGGCAGGAACTAGTCACTCCCTGCATGTGACAACAATCACCCATATTCTGCACACGTCTAGGCTGTGGGGTAGGGTGGTGTGGTGTATATACAGCTTTCAATAAACACACTGACCTCTTGAATAGATTAAGAACAGCAGCTGTTGAGTCCATCTACTTCTGAGCTCATGCACATTATGTAAAAGATGACACATAATAGTAGTAGTCCACATATACTACAGGTGGCAAGATAGAAGCCATTTCTTGTCTTATGGTCTTAATGTTGAACTTATTTACTTTAATTTTAAAAAATAAGTTTAGCACAATGACAACACAGGTCATCATCCAAAGAACACCATGCCTACTGTGAAGAATGGTGGTGGCAGTACCATGCTTTGGGACTCCTTATCTTCATCTGGGATTGGGGCTCTACTCAGGATATCTGGCATAATAAATAGCTCCAAATATCAAGATGTCAGAAAACTGAAGATGAAGAGTAATTTTATCATCCAATATGATAATGATCCAAAGCACATCTAAGTCAAACAAGGAATGGCTCCAGAAAATCTTGGAATTACCCAGACAGAGCACAGACCTCAATCCCATTGAAAACCTGTGAAATAAATTAACAAGGGTTATGCACAGCAGATCCCCTAACAATTTGATGAACTCTAAAAAATCTTCGCAGGGACAAATGGATAGAATTGCAGGTGTGCAAAGTCAATAGAGACTTATTATAATCTTTGCTATAATAAAAGCAAAATGAGTTTCTACTATATTAGCTTATGGATTGTGCACACTTATGTAACCACTTCTTTTTCCTAAAAATTGTCTATTTGTTTTTCACTTGAATTTTGTTGCTTGCAAGATCACATTACAGATGGAAAAAGATCTGACATGCTTTATCTTGATTTTCATGCTTTACCACACAAACACCTGCAATTTCAATAAAGGTGTGTAGACTGTTTATATCCGCTGTAATAGGATCCATATGTTATCTTCGTTTGTTTAGGTTTTATTGCTTTCTTTCCTGTATTAGTGTAATCATTTATTCTTTCTTTTTCCAGGTTGGGGGTCAGAACCTTCATTATTTTCCTAAGGTGAGTGACAGATTGTATGTACCTGTGAGGTGTATCATATACATATCAATTGTAGAGTGGTCAAGTTTCAAGATCTTTTATAGAGTAGATGGTATTGACCACTCTGCTTGTAAATTAGAGCACAACTGTCAGCTTACAGTTACAACATGCTTTGTAAAGAAATGTAAAAAGTGGTGTAACAGTACACTGAATTTTATTGCTCAAAAGCTTGGGATCATTGTCTGATTTTAGTTTCTTATGCCATTAAACTCCATGGAGGAGATAAATCATTAGAATTCTGAATTCCATAAATATATCAAGATACAAGTTTCTGGTGGGTTTGAAAAGTGGAGATGTTGCCTATAGTAACCAATCAGATTCTAGCTATCATTTTGTATATTGTATTAAATAAGTGATAACTAGAATCTGATTGGTTGCTATAGGCAACATCTCTCCTTTTCAAACCCGCCACAAACTCGCAGCTTGATATATTTACTCCCTTGTCTCATTCTAAAGTTCCACAGTGCAGTACAGTGGGGAAAACTGGACATACATAAAACAAAGATATAAAAGTCAGACAAAATAAATGCAGACATGAAAACAAAGGGTATGGAGGACCCTGCTCATTAGAGAGCTTACATTCTAAGTGGAAGAGCTGAAACAAGAGGAGCGACTATGGAGTGGAGATTGGGACAGCTGTGAGAATGTATTAGTGTGAATAGTGTTAACGGGGATAAGGTAAGCTTTAAAAAAAAGAGATGGGTTTTTATGTGTCAATGAGCCCTACAGGAGCAAAGCAAAGAAAATTACTTGTCTAGCAGAGCACTTTTTAAACAATGAGCCTGATTCATCAAGGAACATATCTTCCGGTTTTGTACATATTATCTGCAAAATTACTCTCCGCATGCCCAGAAGTGGCCCATATACCAGTGAGCGCAACAATGTTTGATTCATCTTCCAGCGCAATGGATACTTACTAAAGCCTATGATTTCGGGGCAGGGAAGTGGCGTTTGGCCGTAGTTAATGTACAGTTAGGGCGTGCCGGCATTACGGAGCAGCCGGGCACGTGCGCAACAGTGTGGCAAGCCTGCGGGCTAATTAATACAATTATGGGACAGCCTGTGTGCAATTAGAGAGCTGAGCTCTCATTGGTCTATTTCAGTATTTAAGGTAGGGAGGGCTTAGCCTCCCTGCAGGTTACAGCTTCCAGACCCCTGTGTTGCTGCCTGCTGCTGTACTATTGGTGTTAACCTTTGGACCTCTGTTTGCCGTGTATGACCCCTGCCTGTACTCTGGATTTGTCTCTTTGCCTGTGCCCGTGACCTTTTGGCTTGTACCTTAGTTTCTGCTGATTTGCTTGTGACCCCGACCCCTGGCGTGTTTTCTGACGACTCTATCTAGCAAGTGACCCCTGACCTCAGCCTGTTCTCTGGATTCGCTGTCTGCCATAACCCTCTGCTCCTGGGTTCTCCACAGCTGGTACACATCACACGACCCTCTGTAGTCTGCAGTCAAGTCTGTCCCCACCACTAGGGGCTCCAGTGAACACCAGACTGTCAGAGCAGATTCCGGGTGTTGTTGTACTGGCTGGAGGAGTTCCTGACACTTAGTTAGCACTGTACATTTTATATAAACAGAATATAATTTGGATAGTAGATGCAGTTTTGTGAATGGCTAGATCCACTCATGATTCATCTCATTTATTTACTTTGACAGATATAAGTGTACAATATCGCAAGAATTTCTCAGCATATTTTCTGTTTATCATCATATACATGAAACCTCCATAATTAACCATGCTACAATTATGATTAATTTTATACATGCATAATTTTTGTTTTAGTGGCTAGTTTGTCCTAACATTTAGACTGTTTTCTCAGATCCAACTATTTTCTGAACCTAACTTCCACGGTGACTGTATGATCTATGTAAAAGACCAAGTATTGATCCCAGAGAACTTCCCACCACAGTCCTGTCGGGTAGAAGGAGGCAGGTGAGGCTGTCTCTGTTAACATGAATTAGTCTATATGTTTGGTGTTAATGTTAACTACCAATTTTATGATTTATCAAATTATTACAGACACAATATGTGTGCATTTCAGTGTATGTGTGTAGGATTGTGCATGCTTTGCATATTTTAAGATTGCTATGGCAGAGTTTGTTTCACAAATGATTAAGTCTTGGAAGCAATGTATTTTGTCATGTAACCTCATTGTGAAAACTTTTTCTCTACTCACATTAATATCTATGTGGGAACTTGCTGTAACTGTTGGAACTGTTGTTGGCTTGGTATATGGAACACTTTAATGAATCTGCAAACTGTTCTACACCTGTACACTGCTGTGTTCAACATTGATGCACAAAGTTCTTACTACATCATGTTCATATTGATATAAGGTTTGGGCGCACATAGGCCTGATGCAGAATTGAACATACACCCGTTTACGTAACAAAATTTGCGTGACTAAGCTCCCCCGTATTGAAGAGTTGCATGCATCCACATTTACGCCCGGTACTGTAAGGGTGTGTTTGTAGAATTGTGAGTCTATGTGAACCTAGACCTTTTACAGCTGTATTATTTACATCAACCTAGGGGCTAGTGCCAATACACACTGATGATGAGAATCGTCCGACTCAGCATGTTGGCAGAAATACGCTATTTTGGCCTGCACATTTTTTGTGCTGTAAATTATGCCCAAGTTGCGTTTAACTTTGCCTCAGGCTCAGAGTGTCCAGAAATGCATATGCATTGCTTCACCACTAGTACATAGACCACTAACAACGAAATTATACTGTACAATTTAAATGTAACCTTTATATCCTATAATACAGTGATAGAGAACAGATGACCCTAGGGATGCATGCACCCCCTCGAACCTTTGCATGTGGCCCTCAACTCCTTCCTGCTTTATTCTCAGATTTGTTTAGCTTGTAACACTTTTAAAATGCCTGCAGATAAAAATTATTACAGATGGATGTATCTCTTTCTTTGAGTGAATATATTTTTTTAAACCATTACTGAGATTAAGGGTAATGTGTGTCACTTTTGTAGTGCCGCCCATGTCGTCCCTCAAGTGTTTCAAGTTGCCTGTCACTGCAGTAATACATAGCTTTTTCTGTGCATAGCATTTTGCAAAATCTAACTGTTTTTATATCATCTGCAATTTTTTTTTACTGTTGCTCCTTTCCCTCAGTTTCACTGGCCTGTCATTGCTTGCTATGATGCAGACAGGTTGCAATGCTAGGCAGGAGGTGTTTCTCTACTGGAGCAGACAGAGAGTGGTTGACAGCTTTGTAGAGTTGTCCCACAGAAATCAATGTGTGTTAATATACAATGAGAGGGTAATTGATGTTACAGCAGCTCTACTGACTATAGTCTCAGATTTTTCACCTGCATCAAGTCTTATTGAGGTATGCACATAAGGATGTGATGTGAGGCTCCATCTATTTGTGGAGTGTAGGTGTAAAACATTGTTATACTTTTTAACAGAGTTGTAGTAAAATGCCAGGCTAACTTTGAACAATGCTGATCTTTTAAAGGACAAATAATCCTAAAATGCAAGTTGGGTTAAAAGAGCTACAAATAACATTTGCAAATGCATATTTAAAAGTTCAGATCAGATCAGAAGATAATTTGACATCAATTTTGTAATTGTAAAGGGAGATACTTCCCACATATAGCAGACTTCCTGTAAACTAGTCTGTTGAAAGACAATGCGGTCAGCCTCTTTTAGTCACCTTTTCTGACAATGGATAACAGAGGTCACACTGTACTAAACTCCACCACAATTGTAAAGACAATGAAATATCTCAAGTTCTGTCAAGGTACAGGAACCTTTACTTTTTTTATTTGTAAAAATTACTATTAGCTCTTTTATATAAGGCAGTTTATATCTTAGGTTTAATAGTATCATTGTCTACATCCTAGTTACTGTGATCTGGGCTACCTCATTGAAAGCAGCAAGAGACATCATAAAGTGACATGTAGGACAGAAACCCAGTGGACATGCAAAACAAAAGTCTACTAACACTAATAACTATTTTTAAAAGTATAAAACATGTAAAAATAAATAAATCATAAAAGCGTATTTTTAACGCCCTGCAGAAGTTTTTGAGGATTACATAAGTAATGAACTTGCAATTCCTTTACTGTTCATTCTCTCCACAGTTGGATTTTGTATGAAGGTGCAGATTACTGTGGGGAGCAGTATATACTGGCTGAGGGAGATTTTCCCACACGTACTGCAATGGCTTGCCAGGAAATCAGCATGATACGCTCTCTCAAGAAGGTTCCCCTTGTACGTATGTGAATGAAAAGTTACACAGTTCTGCTATAAATTCAACTTTAACTTTTACTGGGACACTAATGCTCATTCCCTCCTTAAGTTGATACTTTAGTCAGTTTTTTGGCAGGTCCTACTGGGTTTATGTAGAATGTGGGAAAGCATTGGCTGGTAATACTTTCTGCTCCCACTACAACCTCTAGTTCGTAGAATAGTATTATAAGGCTTTTCTAGGTAAATCAAATAACAGTTTGGGAGCAACTTGAATCTGACATTTACATATATATTAAATGTATATGTATTATGTTTTATACTCACATACTTACCCTATACTAATTCTTTTAAAGTGTAATTATATTTTTTACTTACGTTTTTACCTAGTACTTAACTTTATTTACCCTAAAATTATTATTCCACCAATCCAGTCAACCTATGAATGACCTCCAATTCAGACTTCCTCCATTACAAATCTATTATGCCTTCTTACTATACCACCCTCTCTATTGCCAAGCAAGCCTATTTTAGATATCTAATATTCACTCATTTGTATTAGTGTCCACCCCTACCCCTCCCTACCTTCACTGCTCATGACTTTGGTACCTACTTTAAAGGCAAAATCGACACCATCCATCAAGTAATCTCACCAGATCTATCACCCCACATTCTTCTCCACTCAAATATCCACCCTGTTTTTTCTCCACTGTTACTGAAGACAAGGTTTTAACACTCTCCTTTTCCTCTCAGTTTCCATCAATTCCACTCTATCCCAGCTCCTCCATGCCTTCATCCCCAATGCCTGTTAGCACCTATATCACTTTATCACTTTAATCTGTCCCACTTTACTTGCACCTTCCTTTCCATCTTCATAAATGTGCTTATCTCTTCAATCGTCAAAAAACCATCTCTTGACCACACCTCTCTTTACAGCAACCCCTCCGTTTCTCTCCTCCACTTTCCTCTAAACTACTTGAGTGGCTTGTATATAACAGCCTGACTCACTTTCTCTCCACTCACTAAAGTAGCCAATGTTCTACTAATGGCTAAGTTGAAGGGTCACTTCTCCCTACTCAGATTCCTTGACCCTTCTGCTGTTTTAGATACAGTTGACCACCTTCTTGTTGTTGACAAACTTCAATTCCTTGGCCTTCACACTGGTCTCTCCTGGTTCACCTCCTACATTTTTGAATATTTCTTCAGTGTCTCTACTACTGACCTATCCCCTTCCCCAGTCTGTTCTTGGCCCTCTGCTTTTCTCTCTTTATACCTCTTCTCTTTGTGAATTTATAGATCTCTTCGGCCTTCACCACCACCTCTATACTGATGATGCAAAAATCTATCTCTCCTCATTTGACCTCTGTCCTTCTCACTTATCCCATGTGCTCATAATCCACCCCCCCCCCCCCCCTAGTGTTACAACCCATTCTCCCTCATTGAATCACTATCTCCCCTTCCCAAATCCACTGCCTTGGTGTAATTATTGACTCTGTCCTCCGCTTCTCGCCACACATCCAGTCCCCTTTTGCTGTCTTGTCATCTCTTCCTTCAAAACATTGCCAGAATATACCCATTTCTTACTCAGACATTACAAAAACTGTTCTACATTCTCTCATTATATTCCACCTTGACTATTGCAACCTCCTATTACCTGGCCTTCTTCTCACACATATTTGCCTCTATAATCTATCCTAAATGTTGCAGTGAGACTGATCTTCCTCTGTTCCACATCTGTTGCGCCACACTGCAAATACTTGAACTGGCTCCCTATAACCTCCCAATTCAAGCTTCTCACCCTCACCTTCAAAGCCCTCTCCAACTGATCCCATTCATACATCTCTGACCTCATCACAAGAGACACTCTGCTACTGAACTATGCCTCTCCTCCTCTCTAGTAACCACCTTTCACTTCCGCCTCTAAGATTTGTCCTTTGCTGCTCCCCACCCTGCCTGACTAGACTTTCTCCCAATGTTCAATCTTTCAAGTGCCCTCCCAAATCCCACCTCTTCACTATAACCTATTCTACCCACACCTGCTACTATTCCCTTTGCACGTTCTATCGGCTTCAACACCATGGCCACACCTTACCACTAGCTCCTATTGTCTAAGCAATGTCCTCCCTCTGTAGATTGTAAGCTCTTACCAGGAGGGTCCTCTCTACCCTTAGTCTCACATCTGTACCTCATCATTAACCTTGTCTGTTCTCTTTATGTGTGATTGTATTTTGTATGAGTGGTTAGCATTTCTGCCTCATAGCACTGGGGTCCTGAGTTCAATTCCCGACCATGGCCTTATCTGTGTGGAGTTTGTATGTTCTCCTGGTGTTTGCGTGTTTTTCCTTTGGGTACTCCAATTTTCACCCACACTCCAAAAACATACTGGTAGGTTAATTGACTGCTATCAAATTGACCCTAGTCTCTCTCTCTCTCTCTCTCTCTCTCTCTCACTCTCTCTCTCTCTCTTATGGGGCAGGAACTGATGTGTTCGAGTTCTCTGTACAGCACTGCAGAATTAGTGGCGCTACTTAAATAAATGGTGGTGATGATAATGATGATTTGAAACTCTGACTGTCCAGCACTGCAGAGATTTGTGATGACTAGGTGACTAACAAATAAATTATGATGATTACCTCTGTTATTGTAAAAATCAATTATGCAAAAACATTATTTTAAATCAATATTGATCATTATAGTAATTTACCAGGATAAAAACTTCCTTCAAAGAGCATATATATTTCAGGTTCTAGGTGTTGGCTACAACACTGTTTAATGGATACAGCATCACTGAAACAATGAAATTGTTAAGGTGTTTGTTAGCCCCGTTAATTGTTTAATATAAACTTACTTGATAGCACATCACAAACTGAGCAGAAGCCCATACCCTAAAATAATGAGCCCTTCAAAAAGTGTTTTGTAGGTAGCATTCAATCTCAATACAGACAAGTTTCATGATATGAATTTAAAGGGTTGCCATGTAAATTTTTCAGAAGTGGCTCATTCTGAAAGAATGGTTTATTATTTGTATACACCGAGAAGTATATCTGAAATAAATAAGTACGCTCTCTGTAATCAGCCAAAATTCAAGACCAATGCTAACAGACAGGGACCGTGAGCCTTCTTCTATTCAATGCCAGAATGTTATTGACTTGATGTTTGTTTGTGTTCTGTTTGGAGCACATCGCAGCAGAATGTGGCTCAGTCCTGGCAATGAGCCCAGGTAGATACTGTTTACAATTAATTCTTTGTACAGTTTTAGAAAACTTCTCTCCTGCGCTGTTTCTAAATCCCAAGTGCCATGCATTTGTTTCATATAAAATTTTTAGCAAAATGCTTGAACCCTTTTTGTTAGCAGAAATGATAAGCAGAAATACTCCAAATAATTGATCCATTTCACTAACTTACTCAGATGAAGATAGCTAATTGATTATTTGTTTTTGAATGAATCTGTTGCTTTGAGTCTTGAATGCACTTTAGTGCCTCTGCCTGCCTTATACATGTTTC
The DNA here is from genome assembly GCF_038048845.1 of Mixophyes fleayi. Lineage (NCBI taxonomy): Eukaryota > Metazoa > Chordata > Amphibia > Anura > Limnodynastidae > Mixophyes > Mixophyes fleayi. Next base: position 248,450,000 of record NC_134403.1, on the reverse strand, counting down.
TTGGGTGCTGGAGGATATCTCCTGCAGGTGCTGCATGTGTTTGGCTGTGAATATGCAAGTATTCTAACAGTGTGTTGATCTTTGCGTTTTCTCTAAGAAGTATTGTAAAAGGCTGCTAAATGCCTACGGCAAACAATCCATTTATTTTTTACCATGCAGAACAGCAATACTGCGTTTACATATTGTAGATCAGTAAACCTCTTTAGATATTTTCAGACTATTGTCTTGTTTCAGCTACCCACCTGGAAATAAATTCTGTAAAAATGTTTGCATATTTTTAAGAAATATAAGACTTCTTCAGGTATCCTAATTCACACTCATCAACTTTCACTTTCTGTATGTACCTCACAGATATACAGCAAATAGATATTATCAATGTATCAAAGTGTACATTTGTAACATTCAGATTCCCAGAGACCCTTTACTGCAGAAAGTCCCATTTTAGTGTACACTATATACATTTTTAGGAGATTGTTAATTTACTTATCTACAAAATATTACGCTGTTCCATATTCCACCACAAAGACAAATACTGATATTTTGCAGAGCATTTCATACTTAGCAGTCAGTTTGCAGCAATCCCTAAACAGGATGTACTTTAGCCAGGAATTTTGTCCCATGTGTACTCAATTAGCGTAATTTGTGCCTCCTAAACTGCATTACTGCTTCTTTCCTACGTGGCAGTGGCATAAATACACCAGTGTGAGTCTCGGTCAATTATGGGTCTAAATGATCCTTATTTTCTTACATTAAAAACAGTTTCTATTTTTCTATTTTTTCTTTGTTACCTATGGCATATATTGTTCTGATGTTTGCTTTGACAAATATCCTTAAAAGGGTTTTTAATTTATGCATGCAAATACAATACCATTGTCAGAGTGGTCTGTCATTTTTGTGTAAGTATAATTACCTCTCTCTTCATTCTCTTATAGTATGTAAGTAGGTGGGAAGGAGTCTCTTGTCTGCTTGATTCAAAATAAGGCAAAAAAGAAAAAAAAAAATCTAGGAGAGCGCTGGAACCAGATAATACAATTTGATACAATTTAATGCTATAAGCATACATAATACCACAATTCATCAATATAAAATATGCTAAAAATTAATTCAAATTGGTAAATTCAGTTACATAGGCTCATATTGGAATATAAATAATCTGGAATCTAAACATATGTCAGAGGAGCATATGGTCCATGATGTCTAGAAAAGTAGAATCATGCAAGATGATATGTAGAAAACTAATTAGATAGTTGTTGTAGAATAAATGACTCCTTCTTGGTAGTAAACAAAGTCTTTCTATGCATCTGATGAAACAGCATTAACAGCTGAGAAATGCACCAGTAACAGTTGCATCTTGCTGAAATTACTGAGACCGTTCCTTGCAATTTATAACCCCAGGATTTAGAGACTATTCTTTGTACCTGAAAATCGATATACTCATTATTCACTGTGCACTCCAGTTTCCCATTGAGAAGGACAACAAAACTCCATTGGATAAGTATCACAAGCTGATTGACAGTATTTGCCATATCTGGTGCTGTGGATTGTTCCCCCATTGTTGAGAGTTCTGTTTTTTAACAGCTTATTATAGCATCCGGTTGAAATAATAACTTTGTTACAAATAAGGATTCATTTATTCTACAACTTCAATGAATATATGGACTAGAGATGGCCACTGACCCCCGTGTTTTGGTTTTGGATTCGGTTTTGGATCTGGATTACCGTCGTGTTTTGGTTTTGGTTTTGGTTTTGCAAAACCGCCATTGCGTGTTTTGGTTTTGGTTTTGGTTTTGTTTGGTTTTGTTTTGCTATTTTGTTGGAAAATCAATGTTTTTGGGCCTAAAATAACCCAATTTAGTGCTCCAACTGTTTTAGAGATAAGTAATCTAATTGTTGAGGTAATAAATCATCAAAAAAACTGTTTAATTCTTCGTTTGTAGGCCTTCATTTATTCTACACACAAAACAGATTGTCTTCCTCTCCATCTATGCATATTGGCAATGCAGCCATCGTCTTTGGATGTATATTACACCCTACACTTATAGTTAAATATGTAAAGAAATGGAAAAAGGCAGTTTGCTTTCTGTCTCTCTAGGCCCCCTCCACTTATTTAAAAAAACAAAAAATTCAGCCGTTATAGACTGTACAATATTAATTGACATGGAGAAAGCCAGTTTGGTTTCTGTCTCTATAGGCCCCCATCCACTTGTATAAAATACAAAAAAATTCAGCCGTTATAGACTGTACAATATTATGAGAAATGGACAAAGCCAGTTTGGGGTCACTCTGTCTATGACACCCTACCCTTAAGGATAAATTGCCCTAACAGCAGCCTTTCAAGATGGTACGTGATATGGAAATGCCACAAGTCCCTTTCCTCTTTGGGGGTAGATTGCACCCTACACTTACATAGAAAGTTTTAAAAAGATGTTATCGTCATCATCTTCAGCTTCATCCTCACCCTCATCAGTGTGTACGTCATCATCACAGACTATCAATTAATCGCCGCTTGAATCCGCCATTAGAGAACAGTCAGTGCTTGGATGTCTTGGATGGTGAAGGCCTTCCTCGTGGAACATGTAGTTCATTTTTATAAACATCATTTTCTCCACATTTTTGGGAAGTAACCTTCTACGGTGATCACTGACTAAGTTCCCTGCTGTGCTGAACACTCGTTCAGAGTACACACTGGAGGGTGGGCAGCTTAGGTATTGCAAAGCAAGTTTGTACATGGGTTTCCAAATGGCCTGCTTTTCTTCCCAGTAAGGAAAGGGACTGTCTGACATTTCCATATCAACTACCTCTTGAAAGTAATCCTCCACCATCCTTTGCATGTTTATACTCGTATTGGATGGAGTTATGGGCAAAGTGACACATTTTTTTGAAAAATCCTTCAAACCAGCCCAGATGTTAAATTGTTCTGGTCTGCCCCCTGCGTCTTCCCTGCTTCTTTTTGGGAAATTTTATTATTTACGAGCAGCAGCAGCTTGAGAAAGTGAAGGAGGACACGTCGTCAAGCCGAGGCCCAGTTTAGCGGCCAACTTGCTGAGCAATAGCTCCTTGCAAAAGTTCACATCTCGCTCATTTACAAGTAAAGACTCAATGTAGGTTTTAAACCTTGGATCAAGCACAGTGGCCAAAACGTTCTGATCCGAGTTCAAGATCTTAACATTCTCCTCTAATGCCTTACTGTTATCGTGCAGCTCGGCTTTGACGCGTAACAGTAGTTGTGCACCAATTGTAGGCTGGGTAACTTTTTGGGATCTGCCACTAATAGCCAAAGGTGAAGGCCTCATTCTCTCTTTGCCACTGCATGTGTAGAATGGCATGCTTGCAATTTTTTTTTTATCGTCACTTAACTTTTGCTCAGTTACACTTCTTTTTCGCTTCAATACAGTAAATTTTTGGTTTTTGTTTTTTGCACTAATTTGGAAACACTCTGTTGTTTGACATCGCCTTGGCCAGATGACGTACTGGGAACACTAACATCAGGACTGGTGACAGAACCTGGTTGCTCATTCTGATCATATGTGGACTGCTTTGAATCCATTCTGAGCGCAAAGCACTGGGGAGTGCTAAAAATTATTTGGTAGATACTGCTGACAGATATGACTTTTGACAGCCAGAAATATTTATGCACAATTATGGGGGACACCCCAAAAGCACTGAGGAGTGCTAACAATTAGTTGGTAGATACTGCTGACAGATATGACTTTTGACAGCCAGAAATATTTATGCACAATTATGGGGGACACCCCAAAAGCACTGGGGTGTGCCAAATATTAACAAATAATAATAAACCTCTATCCTCCTCTCTTCTCTAGCGATTTTTGTTAGAGCAATTGCAAGAAGAATATTGGATTCTCTGTCCCTGCTCTAATCAGCCTGTGACTACACCCTGCTCTCTCCCTCTGTCAAATGGCGATGGATTGCTGTGGAGGCGTGTATTTATAATGTTGAAGTATCGCGAGAACCGAGCCCCGAGATCCGACGACGTCACGATGACGCTCGGCCTCGATTTGGATTCGGAACGGACGGGCTGCTCAGCTCGGTACTCGGATACCCAAAGTTTGGGTGGGTTCGGTTCTCGGGGAACCGGACCCGCCCATCTCTAATATGGACACATCTATTGGGGGAGTACTGAATTTATGATCAGTGTTTTATATTGTTATACACAGTGTTGTTTACAATTTTCTAATTATTTTTATACATATTATGTTGCATGATTCTACTGTTCTAGACATCATGGAACATATGCTCCACTGACATATGTCTAGATCCCAGTGTATTTATATTCCAATATGAGACTATGCAACTGAATTTACAGATTTTAATACATTTTTAGCATATTTCATATTGATGATTTGTGGTATTATGTATGCTAATAGCACTAAATTTGTATTAAATGTTATTATCTGGTTCCAGCGCTCTACTACTTTTTTTCTTTTATGCTATTGATATTGGGTACAGATCCCAAATATTTGGCGAGCTGCGGTCCAGAATAACACTATTGTTTTTTGGTCCTTAGCGCCTATTTCTTTTTTACATATTCAAACTAATGGTTTTCTTTTACAATTAAGGGAAGTCTTGTTAAAGCCAGGCCACATGTGGTGTCTGCATCTGGGGAATGCTTAGCTAGAGATGCATTTGCAAAAATGTATATTATTGTATACTTACTCCACTAAATATTAGGTTGCCAAAGGCCAAGTTCTTCTTTGAGATTTGTTTAAAAAAAACAAATGAATAGTGCACAGTTTGATAAACAATGGTACAGAGTCCCGCTTTCTCCTTTGCAGTATTTCTCTATTCCCTCTATATCACTTCATGGCCTGGAGAGCTTTGAGGGGAAGGAGCTGGAATTCACAGGGGAAGTTCGGAGTCTACAGGGTGAAGGATACAATAACCATGTGCTGTCTGTAAGAGTGGCAAGTGGAATGTAAGTGATGGGATAGTGGGGGGAAATGTCCTTATTCATATTCCACATCTCATTATTTCCACCATGTTTCTCCATGATTAATTTTTGATGTTTGATCTAAACATGTTAGGGCCTTTACACACAGGTGGCCAAAAACATGCTTTTAGTTGTAATTTTTTGACACACAACTATTTGCACTTGTGGTTGGGAGCATTGGAATTGCCATGCCATTTTATGTATGTTGCATGCTTCATTTACCTAACCCACAAGTCTAAATTCTCATTACCACTGCATGTCAAATTCATTTGCTTTTGACATTCAGTACCACTGGCATTTAAGTCAGCACCCTTGGGTAAACAGCCTTATATAATATCTGCAGTTCCCTTTTAGTATTTGTATCCTACATGGTTTTCTTTGTCTGTGTTTTCTTCCTTTATACAGATGGGTGTTGTATGAGCACAATGATTTTCGCGGCAGGCAGTGGTTACTAGAACACACACAGATCCCTAACTGGTTGCTATACAGTGGCCTTCAGAGAATTGGATCACTCTGTCCTATTAGACAGGTGAGATCACAGCAAGTACAATGAGCTGTAATAAAAGGTATATAATTATCATTCTGTATTAATTATATTTTTTCCCTGTTTCAGAGGAGGGTGTATTTCCGCCTTCGGAATCGTGCCCTGGGTCTGTTCTTATGTGTTCCAGAGCCAACTGAGGATATGAAAGCTGGACGTGTCCAAGTCACTGAGCTAAAGGAGGGAAGCTGTGATCTTTGGTACTATGAGGAAGGACGCATCAAGAATCAGGTCAGTAGAAAACATGTTCTTGTGAAGGATCCTTTTTAATGTTCTGCAAGCCATCCCTTACTGGCTCAACATTATTGAGTGAATTTCCGTTTCTTTAAGGGGAAAACTGCACATATATGTATGTAATTGTAATGGACTCACAAGAGCTGTTCTCTCATAAATGGTATTGCTAGTAATGTTTAGCCCCTTTTGTCATTTTGATCATTTATAAATGATCACTATAGAGCAGAGTTTCCTAACTCCAGTCCTCACACACCCCCAACAGCTCATATTTTCAGGATTTCTTTAATCATGTACAGGTGACTTAGTCTACTTGGCTAGGGTCAGTAATTATCCCACCTACTTCCACAGACAGAAATCCTCAAAACATGAGCTGTTGGGGGTGCGTGAGGACTGGAGTTAAGAAACAATGTTCTAGAGATACCACTGAGAAGACAAAGCCAAGAGGCCTAATGACCTACTTGCTAAATAGTCCTGATTTTTAGAAAAACGAATTGAGAAAAAGGGGCAAGGCCTACTGTAGAAAGAATGTGGTCTAATATGAAATGGTTCTGGCTTGGACATATCAAGGACATAAGCCTAAATTGTTCTGTTTATCCAATCAGGAATGTTGGCAGGAATGTAGTTTAGGAACTTAGTTTAATTTAGTTCCTGGCTCAGTCAGGCTACAGAAAAGCAAAGAGATCCTGAATCAGGATTCCTCTACCAGTCTACACTATTAGATCAAGGCAAATTTTAAGTGTTGTCAAAAGGGTAGACCTACATATTCAAGGTCTTTTCTGATTTAAAAAATAAAAATGCTTATCACTTGTCCACTGTATGGAATCTTCTATATAAAAGAAAATTACATAAACATTTTGGGCCTGATTTATTAAGGAAAGTTAAGCAAAAGTAAGACAAAACCATGTTGCATTGGAGGGGGAGGTAAATTTAAAATGTGATGGCAGATTTATAGTTTGGGAAGGGCATGTCCTAGATAAACTTTACATTTCAGTGTACAAATAAGATATCAAGTATTTGTGTGTTACATGTAAAAACAGCCAGTATTTTCCTTATGTGCAAAATAATAACTCATTTGCACCCCTTGCATTGCAACATGGTTTTGTCCAGAAAAACTTGAATAAGAAATCTCAATATTTTCTTGAATAGTGAATCAGGCCCTTTGTAGCTACTCGTTAAATGTTTCTAATTAAAGGGAATTACTTAAATTACATAATTATTACAAACAGCTTTAACTCTGTGCATTGGTCCTTACAGTCCTTAGGTAAATTTAACATATCCAAGTGTGTTTATGTGTAAAACTGGTTACTGTATCTAACCATACCCATTTTGTGTTTCCTGACAGCTGGCTCCTCAAATGAGTCTGCAGATAGTTGGCAAGTCTAGCCCAGGGACAAAAGTGGTCATGTGGTCTGAGGGGCGCAAGCCTATCCAAACGTGGACCCTGGAGGATTCTGGGCTTATACTGAGTTGCTTATTTAAGGGCTTGTGTCTTGACATAAAAGGTGAGAAATGACTACTATAATATTAAGTTACCTTTCATTTTTTTACTGTTATCTTTGTTACTTATAACATCAGAATCACCTTCAAAAAGAAAACTAACATTAGGGGGTAAATGTATGAACATGCGGGTTCTTCAACACCCGCGTGTTCAGCATGTTCAGCGATTAAATTTCAAGCGGCGCTGCCTTATAAAGGGAAACTTCCCTTTACAAGGCAGCGCCGCTTGAAATTTAATCGCCGAACACGCTGAACACGCGGTTGTTGAAGAACCCGCATGTTCATACATTTACCCCTAGATCTTTTTTACAGTAAGGAAACATATAGGACATTTTGCTGATGAACAAAGTAAATATAATAAAAGCTATTCATTAGAGAGGTGGAGTTTAGGTTTACAACTTTAAGGGCAATACTGGAGACCAGGCCCAGTCTGGCAGTCATTTGCCAGAGGGGATAGTTCCTGAGCTTATTAGTGCCTTGAACTGGGCTCCAAAACTTTTGACAAAATTAGTTATTTAACCTAAGTCAGTCTTTTCCAACAAATAAAAGAAAACGCTTGACACAGACTGCTGTACTCGTTTGGCTTTGAGCACATGTTGGATGTAGTATGGTGTGCCCCTTATACCAGGGCTGCTTTTTAATGCCAGATTAGCCCTACTAAACATACATGTATTTTCTTAGAGTGACAATATAAAACATAAAATAATTTATTTTGCAGCCAGTTTTGTTGTCATTTTAACAACAACAAAAAACTCCTATTTTTCAGCAGCAATTTTCCAGATGGAAGTAGCACATCAGCACTAGTTTACAAAAATGTCCAAAGGACTATTTCACTCAGCTTTTTTTAGGCATTTATTTATGAACAGATAAAATCTAATTTGCTTTTGTTGAATGCCATTTCCAATTTGGTAAGCATTCATACATCATTAAGTTCAAGTGCCTCTCAAGAAAGTAAGTGTCATAATTTGAAATACTGTTCTGTCTTCAAGTTTCACTATATTCATAACTGAAAGTTTGCAGTTCGATTGTTTCTGGAGGTTTGTTTTTTTAAAAAAAAAAAAAAAAAGTCATACTGTTTTCCAACATACCTACCCAGCCCTACTGAAATCAACTAATGCTGCCACTAACTCCTTTCATCTGGTGTCACAGGTGGGCATAGCTATGACTCAGACCATGTTGTAGTATGGGAGAATGCAGAGGACAGACTGACTCAACTCTGGGACCTGCAGGTGTTTTGAGTTCAACCTTATTACTACATATTACGTTTCCAGCTCCAGGATAATCTGTGTTCTTCACATGCTGCCTATAAAGCTACTGTTCTCATATATATATATTTGAATATTCACAGTGCTATTATTAACACTAATACAATGCACATAATAACTGTCTACAAATTGATCTCATACTTCAGGTGTTAACAGTCACTCTCATCAGGTCTATGCTTAGGAGCCCAAAATGTATTAAATAATCCCAACGCCCCTCTAAGGTTTGTTGTAATATTGCCTAAATTGAGGTGCCTTCTGGACCTTGTGCACCTCTCACTTAGGATACTCTGCCATGATAATCGGGGATTTCATTAAAGACAATTTTCTGTTCTTTCCCATTATTGCCAGTCTTGTCTGCTGCATATTTGTATCTTTGTACATACCAACCTATTAACCTTTCCCCAAAATCTTTGAAATGTGAAACCCCAGACCAACATGACAGAGGCAAAATAGATTTTCTTTATATAGTATTAACAAGCATCTTTGTGTTTCATGTTTCAGATATTAGAATATTTATATTGTATGTAAATATATTTTTATACAGCATTTACCTATCTTCATCTTTTCTAATTCACAAGTTCGTGGTGATTTTGTATATACTATATTATTTTTGGGCCTTATTAAAATGACTGAACACGCAGCTGACTCTGTGGTGTTTCTTTTTTAGTGCTTACTGGATCACTTATTGATAATGCAACCTTAATGTCAGGCCAGTACACTTAATATTAATAATACTTAATAATAATCTGTTTTTCACCTTTTAGTAAAGTAAAGGGAGATATAATTGTTGGCCAAACTAGTTTGTAACTACAACATACACTGCATGGTGGAATACAATTTATTAAGGAAAAACAGTTTAACTGCAAGAGGCAATGGAGAGTTTTATTGAAAGCGCGTACATTGTCATCACTTGTATAGCCTTTATGTTTCCAGGGCACATTTGTGATGATCATCTAAGCATTCTTGCATCTTCTTGACTGGTCTGGACATCATTCCTCATTTTTCATGGAAAGCAAAAGCTAGTTGTTCAGGATATATTGAACGATTGAAAATGTTAACATGGCAAACATCATGGCTGAAGCCTCTGGAACTTCACTCGAAGACTTTATACCTTCAGTTTCCTTTGAAGTCTTATTTGTCTGTTGTAAAAGAAATAGACGCCCAGATTAATACATGTATGCAACACTAAAGCCAAATTGTCATTGTGAGCAGTGCTTTATTTTTTAGCAGAAGCTGTTTTACAAAGCCTTAAAACAGATTGTTATCGGTACTAAATACAGGTTAGTAAACAATTGCTTTACATGGGTTGTACACATTTTAAAAGCTGCCCTTTAGTTTTGACAGCAATTAGTCGAGAGAGCTTTGAAGGTAGGGAGAGAGTTCAGTGCTGTTGAGGCAAATTAGATGCCACCAACAATGGAGCTGAACTCTTTCCCAGTCTTCAAAGTTCTCTATAAGTAGATGCTTTCAAAATCATAGTTGGCATTAAATGACACTTACGTGTACAGCCAAGTTACAATGCATTTACTATAATGCAAGGCTGACATTCCATTATTTCTATCAAAAGATATTTTTATTTAAAGGATCATGACATTGAATGGTTTGAAACAACAGATAACCTTTATATAGTAAGCATGCACACAAAAGATTACTGACAATTACTAAATCTGCCGATACACATATCAATACACCTGTTTATTTCTATGGATCTACCTCTTCTCCAATTCCTCTGTCAGTTGGAGACCACAAGGCTCAGTTGTAAGCCCTCTGCTCTTCTCTAATTATACAACTCCTCATGGAAAACAAAAAAAACTCATTTGGATTTTAGTATCACCTCTATGCAGATGACAACCAAATTTATCTATACCTTTTGTATTTTTCACCATGTGTGTTGGCTCACATTACCAAATGTTTTCTTTGTTTGTTTTGCCATTTCATACATTCTTTGTCCTCTTCTCACCTCAATCTCTAGCTATTAAAAGTGGAGCTCATAATATTCCCAACAGAAACTGACATCTCTATTTCTGTTGAAAACACAATAAATCCTACAAAGCTCACTGCCTAGGTATCATTCTCAACATCCAGTTTGTATCCATATCATGTTACATAAATCTGAAGAACATCTTTAAAATATGCATAAATCACAAACAAAATACTGCAAAAACCTTAATTCACGGACTCATAATCACCTGTATTGACTGTTGCAATTCCGTCGTTACATATCTTCCTCTAACCAGACTTTTGCCCCCTACAGTTTATTTTGAATGCATGGGCTAGACAGGTTGTCCTCACAAAACATTCTTCTACTGCTCTGTCAGTCACTAAATAGGTTGCCTCTTCTTTACCATATATATAATATAAAATACCTATAATATTTCCCTAAAAACTCACCTCTTCAGCAAGATTATAAAATTCCCATACCTCATAACGTGCTGAAAATATTCTACCTTATTATCAGCCATCAACACAGTTCACACAAACGTTATATTTATTCTGTTTTTATACTCAACCTACTGGCCCCAAAACAACATTGCTGTTTGACAGGATCATTTAACCTACTTTTTCCAATGCAATATGACTGGACCAATATGCAATCTGTGGTACTTTACCTCACGTACCAAATTGATATTTTCCTGTATATCGAAAGCTTGCCAGCCAGGTTTCCTTAACATTTTTATGTGTTAATATTTGTTCTCAGTTGTATAATGATGCAAAGTAAATATTAATAATAATTGTTTTGAAGATTCGACAGTCAAAGCTGGCTGAACATAACTTCAAAGATGTTTTCAAGTAAAAGCATTGGTTACAATTCTAAGATCACAAATATGGTGAGAAAAAAAAATCTGTGTGGGTACATTAAGCTTAACAAATAAAGTATTTATTGTTCCACAAATTTGTAGTTAGAGAACATCTAGAATCATTGCATTAGACATACTCGAAAGTGTATTAACAAACTAACAACACTGAAAAAGCATATTGTCAAATAAAAAACTGTCAAAGTTTGAGATTAAGAACTAAAGGAAAATAAATCCTAAAAATAAGTCCTGGGGGTATATTTACTAAACTGCGGGTTTCAGAATGTGGAGATGTTGCCTATAGCAACCAATCAGATTCTAGCTGTAGTTTTGTAGAATGTACTAAACAAATGATAACTAACACCTGATTGGTTGCTATAGGCAACATCTCCACATTTTCAAACTCGCAGTATTGTAAATATATCCCCTGGGATTTATTGGTCAGTGAAATTCTCTTTTAGTGGGAGAAAAAAACCAAAACAACTAATTGTACTGGTGAAAGAAAAAAAAACCCATAGCATCCAAGTAAAAAAAAATACAAGAAAAACCTCAAAGCAGGCAACACAAATAAATTAACTTTTCTACTATGGGTCTGCACCAAAATGGTTTCATGAAAGCAGTGTTGTAAAGGAGACAGAAAATCAACAATATTTGAACTATCATATTTTCAGACAAATCTGTAAGAATCCCTGTATTATGGGTTAAAGAAAATGCCCATATAAGTAAACTGATCAATTAACTATAAATGTCAAAACTGGCATTGTAAATAAAGTAAATTTACTTCATGGTCTGATTATTTTTCAATTAGAATTTAATTATAATTTAAAAAATATATATATTTTTAGAACACTTGATAGAGAATATAGTGCATTTACTACCACTTTTCCTGTATTTACAGTAGTTTGCTTCATTTTCAATCCATCAAGTTAGGCTAGGGATGCCTATCAAAGTATGTGAGGACACCGGGGTTAGAACCAAAGCTCACTAGATACCCTGTCCTCTAGGTACACAGGTCACACAGGTAAGGAGACAGGAAAGAAATAATAATCCCTTTTATTAAACAAAGTGTACACACTTAGTAAAATACAACAGTGCTCCCCAAGGAGAAACTTGTTCCCCCACCAAATATATCAAGTGTCAGAAAATCACCAGTGCAAGTAAAAGCTCCCCAACAAAGTCCCCAGCAGGTTACCTCCAAGCACAGAGTCCTAGCAGGCCCAAACTCCTGGTAATAAAATCCACAGCTGACAATCCAAGTGGGCCACGGTTTCTGATCCTTAAGGTGGGTCTGTGTATCTTGCTGATCCCAGCCGCTCGGCCAACTCTCCACCAGCTTGGTGGGACCCTGGGTATAGTCTCCCTACCGATGTAGGCTCACCAATTCCCCAGAATCTGCGAGTGTCTCCCGATGAAGTGGTCTCTGTCAAGAAGCTCCTGCCTCAAGCATTTCTTTAAGGCCATGCGAGAATACGGTTACTCTCCAACAGTCCAAGTCCTCGCTGTCTCAAGATTCTCCAACAACAACCCCCCTCCCCCAGACAGCTCCCTTTTGTCCCTTCCACAACCCCCACTCATTGTCCTCTTGTGATTGGTGGTATGAAGAGTTTGGGTGGTAACAGGGGTGGAAATAGTGCATGACATCAGTGGTCTCCCCCCTGCGGTGATGGTGCCATTCGGACTGTGTTGCAGACTTGCGAAAACAATAGTTAGCAAACAGGGAGAGACCCCCTCCTGATTTTAGATAAGGTCCTGACCCTCCTCTTTTTAACCCGTTCCACTACTTTTTAATGTCACAGGATCCACAGCTGATTCACACTTCCTGTGAGCTGCCTCTCCCCTCCCTCTCCGGACACCACAGCAATAACAGATCTGGCCACCGGGCAGCATTTAATAACAGAGTGGGCCATGGTTGTTCAGTTGGCCCACTGAGGACAGACCGGGTTGGCACGATATTCTCAATATAAGGCCCGGGTCTGTCACAAAGTAATAATAATAATAATGAAAGAATTATAAGTTATTTTTAAGTAAAGGTTATTGTATATGACATGAAAGGATCCTACATATACACTTCAGACAACAGTGTTATGATGGGATAAGCCTACTGTGCATTGAGCTTTATGGGTTTTGCTTCCTGTCAGCAACTAGTTGCCACTGGCTACTTCTACTCCTGCAGGCACCTTCACTGTTATCTGGAATAACTTACAATATACTAGGTTAGGTTCCATAACTGTGCTTGATACATTTAAATTCAATTGACAGGTGGACTTAGCCTGCTCTCTGACTAATAGTCCTTGCTTGGAAGTCTAGTATCTATATCTCCCACTACAACTTATTCCCAGAGCTTTGTCTCTGTGGTCTGAGACAAATTTGGCTCCAGGAGTTGTTGAGCCAGATCCCAGGGGTACAGCCTGGAGTGACTGTCACAAAGACCTCATTGAGGTTGACTCCCAGCAGCCACACTCCTTCCAGTTTCATTGGATACCTTCTGAAGCTGTTGGGAAGGACTATACTGTGTTTCTACTCTGAAGTTTACCGACAATAGCAGTATGAAACCACTGGGCCCGTCTAGACTCACCTGAACCACCAGATGAGCATTTTTTATACTTTTAAATGCCTTTTCTGTTGTAAACTTTCCTATTACAATATAGTTCAACAGTTTTTCTAAGTATATGTAGGGAGGGAAATGGGGACTAAACCACATGCTTATTCTAGAGTGGATCACTGTTCTACTGCAGCTGGAGTTAATTCATAGTTATGCATTTAGACCTTATACAAAGTACCAGTATTTTATGTTTACTGCTGCTATATGAAACAGGAGAGCAGACCTGCTGGAACACACATCATCATCATCAACATTTATTTATATAGCGCCAGCAAATTCCGTAGTGCTTTACAATTGAACACACAGTTGCTCCCTATGTAACGAAGCCTGATTGTATCACACTGGTGGGGAAATGTATGCTGCAAATATAAGCAAGGCCCTCTTAAGAACCTCTTGGGCCCCCGGGCACAGCAGTGCACCAGGGCCCCTATATATACAAAAATAAAAAAATAATGATTATATATATGGGCCCTGCAGCCCAGGGGGGCCCTCCGGAGGCAGAAAAAAAAAAGAAAACCCTGAAAAAAAAGAAGAAAATACTTACCGTGCTGTCAGCTGGCGATCCGGCTCCCTCCCTGGTCTCCTCCTCCGACGCGCTCCGCAATGGATGTCGGGCGGGCGTGATGACGTCATGCCCGACATGCACTGCCAGAGAGAGTTGTGATAAATGGAACATTTTCTAATTGGTTAAAAGTTTTAAATGGTGTACGTCAAGGTTGTGTGCTGGGGCCACTACGTTTTAATATATTTATTAATGGCCGTGGTGTTGGTTTAGAGAGCAAAGTTTCCATTTTTGCAGATGACAAAATAAATCAGAGATGATAATAAAATCAGAGTAAGACATAGTTTCTGCAGAGGGACTTGAATAAACTGGATGCTTGGGCGGCTAAATTGAAGATGAAGTCTAAGATAGATAAATGTAAGGTTATGCATTTAGGGATCAAAAACTAGCACGCAATCTCTAAATTTAATGGGATAAATTTAGGGGAATTTAAAATGGAAAAGGATTTGGGAGTGCTCGTAGACAGTAAACTTCGCAATTGTGCTCAATGTCAAGCAGCAGCTGCAAAGGTCAATAAAGTATTGTCGTGCATAAAAAGGGGCATAAATGCAAGGGAAGACAGTGTAATTTTCCCCCTATATAAATCGTTGGTAAGACCTTATCTTGAATGCGAAGTACAGCTCTGGGCACCACTCTATAAAAAAGACATTTTGAAACTAGGAATGGTTCAGAGAAGGGTGACAAAATTGATAAAGGGTATGGAGTCATTAAGTTATGAGGAAAGGTTAGCCAGTTTAGCCATGTTTACTTTAGAAAGAGAAATTTATGAGGGGATATGATTACTATGTACAAATACATTAAGGGTCAATACAGAGAACTTTCATGGGAACTTTTTACCCCAAGGACCATACACAGGACACGCGGTCACACCCTAAGGTTAGAGGAGAGGAAGTTTCACAACCAGCAAAGGAAGGGTTTCTTTATAGTAAGGGCAGTCATTATATGAAATTCACTGCCAGGGAAGATTGTGATGGCAGATTCAATTGATATGTTGAAGAAAGGGTTAGATAAAATTTTAGCAGAAAAGTATATCCAGGGATACGACTGTTAATTTAAATGAAGGACAGTAGTGAATCCAGGGAGAAATAGGACTGAAATATTGGGTCAGGAGAGATTTTTACAGACTGAAACAGATTGGCGGTTGCTTCATCTGGATCAATTTCAAATATAAGTGAGGCAGGGGTGCACGCAGGTTTGTCAGGGGGGGGTTTCCCCCCCTGACCCCAAAAAAAAGTAAAAAACAAAACACGAGAGAGAGCTGCTGCACATGCGTCCACGCATGCGCAGCAGCTCCGTTTCGGCAGCGCTGTCCTATACAGCAGCCCCAGCACTGTCAAAGAAGCGTCCGCGGCGGTGCTGTATACAATACAGCACCGCCGTGGACGCTTCTTTGACAGCGCCGCGGCTGCTGTATAGGACAGTGCCGCTATGGTGGGCACTTAGTTAGCGCAGGGGGGGGGGTTCTGGAGACTCAGAAACCCCCCCTGCGTGCGCCACTGTGAGGAGGAGATCTAAAATAGGTTAAACTTGATGGTCTTTTTTCAACCTCAACAACTATATTACTAATATAAACACAAACATTATGCTATTCTGAACAGGCACAACGAGAGATCATTTTTAATGTGCTGTTTTGTGAAGTACATTAAGGAAAGCTCAAATCATACTATGGCTAAATTCTTCAACATACTTCTTTTTGTTTAACTGCTTATAAAAAGTAATATTTGTTTGTCTTGATTGTCAAGGGAAGATGAGGGGGGCATTAGAATACAATCTCTACTCCTTAAGAATTTTCCCATAGGAATGCACTTCTCATTTGAAAAAAAAAGTTGTTTTAGGCAGTTGTGATTTTCCTGGCATACCCTAAAAACATGCATATAGACTTTTGTTTTTAGAGATTTCCATTCCACGTGAATGTACAGGTGTATGAAGAGCATGTATGAAGCATCAAAGCACTGTAGATATGCAAAAAAAATATCCAAACATCTGGACATACCCTAAAATTCTAAAGAGTATGTTATAATTTGTGACACCGTCTTCCCACTCAAATCAATAAAATCTATCTTAACCAGAGATGCAGTAGTATGTTAAGGAAATTTATGATAAGCTCCTTATGTCAATCATGACATGCCTTTATAGGTCACAGATTAGGACTTTGAGTATCTAGTTAGGGTAGATGAATCAATTATCGTACAGATGGAGGAGAGTTTATTGCAGTGAGAGCTGTACCGTAAACAACAGTTAAGTGGAGAATTATTTTTCAGAAGAGTCCTTTGAAAGGTTTAGTTGTGAACAGTTTTGGATATTGAAGTCACAGTCACAAAAAAATATTCTGTGGCATGGTGCCCCACCCTATTCATTGTAATACACACTGCTTATTGATAGGTACATTTAGTCGGTGGTCTAAGTTTATGTTATAGCAGCTGCATTATATAATTATATTTAAACATACATATATTTATATATATATATATATATACATATATATATATATATATATATATATAAAAATACATATATATATATATATATATATATATATATATAAGTATCACATTCCATTAAGGTACATAGGTACAATTACCATGCTGCCACTTCTAATTTTCCACCTTAACCTTGTATATATATATATATATATATATGCACGTATATACATATATATATATATATATATATATATATATATATATATATATATATATATATATTTATGGTCAAAGTAGGCTGGTGGCATTGGTGTGCCGTACCAATGCTTCTCTTGCTGCTTTAGTTGTTAAACTAATAAATTCCATTCACTCATATTTTCCATACCGCCATTTCTGAATTTCTACTTCAACCACTGTATATATATCTAATTAGGATGAAAAGAGTACTTTACGCTTTCATTAATTGAGATATCAGCTAACACTATTCAGTTTCTGCTCTAAGAAAAGAAAAAACAAGGTTTGATCCAATTTTTCCTGTGGAGATTGTTTCATTAAAACTTTGATAATCAGAATAAATAAACAAGCATAACAGTGTTGCAAATTTAATGGATGGAGTAAAGTATATTATATATATTTTGATATGTTCTTTCATTTTCTCTATATCAGCAAATAATATTTTTTTTAGTAAATGGGGAAGAACGTATTCTAGATCAGATAAGAGAGACATGGGATAAAATAAATATACAGCTCTCTATTTTCTGTACATTCTCAACAATTAATCAACATTCTCCGTAAAAAAGCACTCACCGCCATATCTTCACTGCCAAGGACCATTGTCATAAGGAACAGCAGAATTGCACACCAGACCAGATAACGTTGCATAATGTATGGAAAATCTGTACTAGGCGCTCAGAAGCTTTGTAGCAATAATTATGGTCCTTCTCTGTCAAGTATTTCTACCACTGGTGCAAAGCCTTACAAAGGAAGTAAAAACAATGTACTAGCAACTTCTGTTTTTGAGACCGAAAATATTTTGACTTTGGTGATGAGCTTATGGTTGACACCTGTTCACTAAGGCAGGTCGATTTCACAGGCCTTCCCTAAACTTATGATTGTACAGGAAACCACAAAAAAATCACTTTAAGGATAATAATCTTTGAATATATTTGAAACAATATTTGTGTGCTTCAAAGAAAAGCAAAACAATGTTGGAACATCTACTATAACAGAGCATCAGTGTAGAAATATTATAACAGAAAATCAGTGCAGGAATACTATATGAATAAAATTGCGCTGCTGACAAAAATAAGCGCATGCTTACCACGGCGATAGAATGGAGCATTAGATGTGAACACATCTCAATTATAAAAATACAGATTGTGTAAATAAATACAAAAATAAAAGCAGATGTAATTACATAAACTGTAATAAGTAATAGAATATAATTAAAAATAAGGGCATCTGATTGGCTGAAGTGAATCAACTCAATCAGGGGAGTAGATACATGCAATTCTTTGCATTGCAAGGCTAAGATGTGCACTGTGCTTACTTTGGGCCTGATTCATTAAGGAGCGTAAATGTAGATACCTCCCATCAGGGCCGCCGAGAGGGTGGGGCGGGTACTAATAACACGGGCCCGGGCATGCCAGGGGGCCCAGCACGGGCCCTCATTTCCAACGTTTTTTTGAGGGCTTTTTTTGTATTTTTTAAACTCACATTTCTTTTCCACTTTTTTTTTTTTTTGCGGGGGTATGATGAAAAAGAGGGGAGAGAGGCACAGTATGATGAAAAGGATGGGAGAGAGACACAGTATGATGAAAAGGAGGGGAGAGAGGCACAGTATGATGAAAAAGGGGGGGAGAGAGGCACAGTATGATGAAAAGGATGGGAGAGAGACACAGTATGATGAAAAGGAGGGGAGAGAGGCACAGTATGATGAAAAGGATGGGAGAGAGACACAGTATGATGAAAAGGAGGGGAGAGAGGCACAGTATGATGAAAAAGGGGGGGAGAGAGGCAAAGTATGATGAAAAATCGGGGGATGCCGAGGAGTGGTGTGAGAGATTATGCTTACAAAAGCACAAAATGAAATTATAGTATCTCACCTATTCCCACTAGATCTAAAGTTTTACAGTTCTAGTAAACAAAGTCGAACTCACCTTTAATGTCCAAGGCTGCCCCATAACAGAAGAGAAATGTTAGCGTTAAAGAATATGTAACACACTATGGTAATCAGTATTTGAGTTTTCCGGGAGAAAACTATGGCATTTATTCTGATGTTTAGTTAGGTGAGGCACATGACATCAAAACAGAGCAAATCATGCCTTTCTGCACTGTAGTTTGTAGAGCACTGCAAAAATCCTAAGCTATTTGTAGCAGAAGGTAACCTCACTTACAGTGGAACATATGGGGCTTGATTCATGATCGGATGTACGTGCATTTGCATAGAGTATCTTGCATGAAATAGCTCTGCGCATGCTCATAAACTAAAATTATGCCAATGAGCACATTTCCATGCAATTGATGTCTAAATGCAAATGACGCTTAATATTACCTATGACTTGAGAGGCAGAATGGGGATGGGGAGGGTTGGACTAACGTAGACTATGTGTTCCATCTCACCAGGGGTTTCGATCAGTCAGTGTCAGCTCAGGCCTGCCCAAGTCGCGGAGTCTAAAGAGCCCCCCGGTGTTCACCAAGAACCGCCGCAAGGCAGGATGGATTTTGCTGCCGGAGGACGCAGCCCTTGGGTTAGCCCACTGATGTGATAGGCGATAGATGGTAGGTAAGAGAACAAGCGGAACCAGGGAGAGCAGACTCTGTAGAGGTCGTAGTACAGCACAGAAAAGCAGTATTTAATAGCTGAAGTGGTACAGCACACAAGGAAGAATCCTAGGTTGTAATCAGTGGAACACCAGGTCGGATACACTGAAGCAACACTGCACACAGAAGAGTTGTCAGGTTGGATACACTGTAGCTGAGACAGTGGAGTGGTCAGTATGGATAGCCGGATCGGATACACAGGAGCACAGTCAGCAGAGTAGTCAGTATAAATAGCCGGGTCAGATACACAGGAGCACAGGCAGCAAAGTAGAAGTCCAGAGCAGAAAGCAGAACAAGGATACACAGGTGAAGCCAGATGCCAAGTGGTAACTTGTTTCTCTGACACAGTCAGTGTATCAGAGCGTTCTTGATATAGGAGAAGGGAATTCATAGCGGCGGCTGAGATCGGGAACAGGAATGAGAGACCAGGTAAGTCTCTTACACTATGTATTGTAAGGCCGTTCCAACGCAGATGCGTCCGACTCAAGTTCTGGGTATCTCCTGAGTTTGCTTGTTTTCAGCAGTATCATTTGTACCCACTGCAGGCCCATGGTGTGGAAGCATGGGTCTGGTTTAGAGTTAAAGTATAGTTTGTAGAGTCCGGTCAGTGACAGCTACTAGCTATGAAGTCATTTTAAGCTTTTCTACTTGATAGTAATATTAAGAAGCTTCAGATCAGAAAGTTAACTTAAATTAGCCTTTCACACCTCATTACTCAACCATAACAAATTAAGGAACAAACACATCATGAGGTTGCATTAATAACAAGTTATTGATATAAAAGAGGATTCTTATGACTAGAAAGGTCTATATTCATAAGGAAACTTGATGTGAGAGTTAGCAAAAACACCAGAACCAAAATAGAAATGAAATGGCATAACAAAAGCATCTTACAAATGGGCGTAATCTTAGTTTAGATATAGCAGAAATATGAGAAAAGTAAGTAATGTGTTGTGATAACAGGCAACTGTTGAAATACAAACCATAAAGAAAAATAAAAACAAGCTAATTAATATGATAATCTTATTACATTCAAAATATCTGTGAGTCATTTAAACTCCAGCATGATGAGTGTATAATTATCATCATTTATATATATAGTGCCATACAATCAACAAAATGTAAACTGAACAAATACAAATAAATAAGAGGCAAGAGAAACATAGAATCAGTAAAACTCAATACATGAAGAGACAATAGATAAAGCAACTACATTAGAAGACACAACTAAAACAAAACACTTTCAAAGAGGACAAAGAGATAAGGAGGGCCATGCTCTAGAGAGAGTTAGTATTCTCTAAAGCATGGGGCAGAGAAGCAAACAGAGATGATAGTGGTGGAGGGCAGTGAGTGGGGCAGGGAATTCCAAAGGTGCAGAGAGTATTTCTTGATAATGTAGGAGATGTAGGAGGGGAATACATTAAAGAGGGCTTTATACGTGAGGGTAAGCAGCTTGAATTGTATCCTGAGGGAATGGAGGGCCAACGGAGGGATTTAGAGAGAGGCACGACAGAAGAGAAATGCCAGCAGAGGAAGATTAATCATGATGCTGCATTCTGGACAGATTGCGGGGGGGGGACAAACGTGAGACAGTCCCGTCAGAGGGGAGAAAATTGCAATAAGTAATGTGGGAGTGTGGATAATGGTCTTGATGACATACAATATTTTGTTTGCAGGAAGGAGAGAGGGAGGTAGAGCGGTTTAAGGAACGGAGGTTGTGGTCAGAAATTGGGAAGAATGAGTTAGAAATATCAGATATGAAATAGAGGTGATAGAACACAAGGTCAATGGTACACCCATCATGGTGTATCGGAGAACAGGTCCACTGGGTGATATCATGGGCAGAGGTGATGGAGAGCAATTTGAGGCAGAAGTACCATTGTGGTTATCAACAGGATGTTGAAGTCCCCAAAGACAAGGGTGGGTAGTTGGATAAATGGATGTGGGCGATCCAGCTGGTAAAGTTGTCAAGGAAGTGGGAGGTGGGGCCATGGGGTTAGTATAGATGACTGCAACACAGAGGTAGAAAGGGGAGAAGAGACGTATGGTGTGAGGAAGGGAAGCAGAGTGAAGGTTCAGATGAAACAATGCTGAAGGTGCAATTAGTAGATAAAAGGATGTCTATGCCACCATGTTGGTAACCATCAGGGTGAGGAGTGTATATAAAGGAAAGACCGCCAAAGGAAAGGGCAGCAGGAGAGACTGTGTCAAAAGATGGGATCCAGGTTTCAGTGAGGGCAAGAACGTTGAAGGAGTGAGAGAATAAAAGGTCATGAATGGGAGCAAACTAGATAGATCTGGCACTCCAGAGTACACAGATAAATGGTACAAACCTAAGAGGAAGGATGAGGATATGATTAGATGGGTTGGAGGAGTGTTGAAGGGGGGAGGCCCAGAGATATGGAGGCAGTGATTGGAAGGGTGAATGTCAGAAAGTGTCAAAGGGAATGGTGAAGGCCATAGTGAAGTACGGGGGAAGAAAAGAGGACATTGGATGGGATAAGGTGGGATGGTGTGGGACAGACAGTGGCAGGAGTACCAGAAGTGAGTTAACAGTGCTGGGAGGAAGAAAATAGCCCTATGGCATGCCAGGGGTGAGGGAATAGAGGTGATGGAGAGATTAGGAAATGGTGGGAGGCAGGGGCGAAGTTTATTTATTTTTTTTAATGTGTAGCGCCCCCCACCCCTGGACCGGGTACCATCCGGGAAGGGGGGGCAGTGTGGTACTAGGTGGCTGGCCTGGACCAGCCTCCTACCTTAATGTGACCGCAGATCTGTTTGCTGATCTGTCCCTCCCTCCTTCTCCTATCTCTGTGGCTGCAGTCTCCGCACAAAGGTCTCAAGGGACATGTCACATGATAGGTGCATCCCATGTGTGCAGTGAGGGGAGTCTGCAGCAGAAAACAAGGTGGGTGCTTGGCTGCTAAATTGTGTGTGTGTGTGTGTGTGTGTGTGTGTGAGGGGGGCTACTAAAGTGTGTGTGTGTGTGTGTGTGTGTGTGTGTGTGTGAGGGGGGCTACTAAAGTGTGTGTGTGAGGGGGGCTGCTAAAGTGTGTGTGAGGGGGGCTGCTAAAGTGTGTGTGTGTGAGGGGGACTGGTAAAGTGTGTGCATGTGTGTGTGAGAGGGGGCTGCTAAAGTGTGTGTGTAAGGAGGGGCTACTAAAGTGTGTGTAGGATAGAAGGGGGGCTGCTAAAGTGTGTGTAGGATAGGAGGGGGGCTTCTAATATTTGGAATGGGAGGGTCTTAATATATTGTGTGTTATGAGGGAAGGGAGGGGAGCTGTCTTAATAGTACATGGGTGGGGGGTAGGCTATTAATTTAATGGTGGAGTTTAGGTTGGGGCTAATTATTTAATGGGTTCTATTATGTGTGGGGTGATGGTGGGGCAATTCAATTTATTGGTGGGACAATTTAATTTGATACTGGGGCCTATTAAATTAATATGGGGTGAAGGGACCTTTAATTTAATGCTGGGGTGGTTTGGGGCTATTAATTGAATGTGGGGTTGAGTTTGGGGAAGAGAGCTATTTATTAAATGTAAATATTAATTATTTAATGCCGGGGATGTTTGTGGAAATATATTAAACGTAAATGCTATTATTTTATTGCTGGGGCTGTTTGGAGGGAGGGAAATAGGCTTATTTATTAAATGGGAATACTATTACTTTAAGGGAAATAAATTTATTTATTAAATTGTTACTATGAATTGTTAGGGCTGGAGGGAGGCTTAATTATTAATTGTGGGTGCTATTGATTAAATGCCGGGAATGGCTGGAGTTTTCTTAATTTCATGTATCCATTTTCTTTTTCCAAATAGGGCCTCCAGCATTCCAGGATCCAGACAAGTATCAACTGAACTAAAGACACCAGTGGCCGCAGGTAGTGAAAGTGACAAGAACAAGTAGGAGAGAGCAGGACAGTCTGCCAACTGTCCTGAATCTGGTGGGGCAGTCCCGAATTTGGGTGGCTGTCTTGCTTAGTCAGGATTTGGTCTGACTGAAAGGACAGTTGGGAGGTATGTCCCACTTCACACTCTACTACTCGTGAAGGCAGAGCTGCGTGCACCTAACAGTAGTGCACACAGTTTTGCCTGTGTATTTGTCAAAAATGATAACCCCCCTGCCTTAAGTGCCCCTGGCCTTTTCCAGCTCTAGCAATACTTTAGTGGTTCTTGCATTGATTCCATTGCCTGCCTTCTACCTTGCATTGGTCACATTCTCAGATCACTTTGTAGAACATATGGCCAGCCCCCATTGCACTGACAATATCATTAATCCTTCCTCCTTTGCTCTCACTTTATCACCAGCAAACCCTGGGAATAGCTCTCCTCTTCACTTATGCCATTGTCTGCCAACCCTCCCTACACTGTTATTAAATCAAACCACCACCAATCACTGGGCACATTTAGGACTCATACACAATTGTTACAAAATAAGTGTTTTCTTGCAAATGCTTGAAGCATTTTCCCTTTGTGGCCATTTATTGTGAGTATTATTTTTAATGCATTTTTTGAAACACGCAGTACATATTTTTGGTGGGAGGGAAGGCAAAACAAGGTAAGTGGAAGGCACATGTAGATAATTTTGAAGGAATCTGTGGAAGGGAGAAGAGAGGACCAACCTCTTATGGGAGTATCTATGGGGTATAATGCTAATTCAGAATGTGATTATTGCAGCAGGGCTAGTTCATGTGTTGGCCTTAATTTGCACTAGGGCAAGTAAAGAAAATTGAAACTTGGTTGTGTTTAATTACTGCATATTTTCAGTTTTACAACTTTTAGCAAATAACTGCTAGTGTGTGTCCCACACGTTTTCACCCTACAGCACATTCTGGTAATAGTTATAGAACTGGAAAACAGTCAGCCAAGTTTCTACTACCTGGTTAGTACTTGTTATCATTGTCAGAGTCACATTATCATGCAGCAATTTTCATGAGAAAGTGATCACTTCCAGGACTGGTGCAAGGTTTCTTGGTGCCCTAGGCAATGCTTCAGCCTACAGTGCCTCCTCCCCTCAATCAGGGCCGGATTAACCATAGGGCTAACTGGGCTACAGCCCAGGGGCCTCGGGCATCCAGGGGGCCCTTGAAAGTGCTCAGCAGCAGTATTGATCGGTCGAGGGCGGGGGCGCCCCCAGCCCGATCAGTGCTGCTGAGCACTTTCACTGCAGTACTTCCCCGCCGCGCTGTAGTCTCCTTACCGAGGAGATCTCGTGAGTCTCACTCTCACGAGATCTCCTCAGTAAAGAGTGTACAGTGCGCCGGAGAAGGAGGTAAGTGCCGGGGGAGGGGCGGGGGGGCCTCACGGGGGAATGGAGGCCCCCTTAGCCCAGGGGCCTCCATTCCCTTAATCCGGCCCTGCCCTCAATACCCACTTTCCAGCACCACACATACTTGCCTGGAAAGCCCCTCACACTTGCTGACAGGTGCACTGATTTCTGATACAGAATGCTGTCCAGGCTCCACTGCTGCCAAGGGGCAAACACAAGATTGCTAGGTTTTTCTTCCAAATGTTAGAGTTTGAAACAAAGGGAAAAAAAAGAAACTTGTCGTAAAAAGACAGAAACAGATTGTTTTGGTGATGTATTTCTTGAGTCCTTGTATATCTAATATGCACTTGTTTAAAGACACTGTGAAATGTCTATAGGACTGGTGAGTTAGGTAGCAGGACATTTACCTCTAGGCCATTCTTTTATTTACAAAGTAAGGCTGACAGTTTCCTGGATTGCTCCACCTTGCTCAGCAGTGCATGATGAGTGCATAGAACATCAGGGTGTGGGTGTTTACAGGATGTCATAAGCCCATATGAACAATCAGCAGACTTCATAAGGGGAATTTTTTATAACGGTAACTACCAAGCAGGAAGAGACAGCTGCCAAACTGTATTACTTTCTGCAAGAAACTAATATTGTAAATTTACAGGTCTAGATGTAGCACCCTGCGAAAAACTCTGCCATCCCTCCACTTTTTAGATACTGAGTAACCCTTTACTTTGAGCACCATATTCTCTTATAATGGTTTTTACAACTAAATGCTTCATCAGAAAAAGTTTCAGTGCTTCATTTCAGTTTAACTTCTGCTAAAAGTTTCCTGATTTTGGTTTACATTTTTTTCTTGTGCTCTGTATTATTCTTATTTCACAGAGGAGCAATTGTATCTTGTTAACACATTAAAACTATATGCAATTGGGGAATCATTGCTCATTCTGCTTATATTCGAGAATCACTATGTAAAGTTTGTGCCCTCAGACTGTTTATTATTGATACTGTTTATATATATTTTGTTTGTTAAGTCTTTCATGCAAACAATACTTGTAAGATTTAAGGAGTGTATTTATTAAAGTGCAACAAAAAGGCCTATCACCTGTGACAGAATCAAGGGTGAAGTGTATTGTAACAGGTATGTTTGGCCTAGATTTGTAACATACTGCTTTTAAAACCCCAGGAGAATTTGTTTGTAGTAGCTACGAGCTGCTGCAAGATTAAAGGCTTGTGGAAAAGCCGGAAAGATAACAGAGGGCGGGGATTAGCCCGAGGTAACATAAACGCTGAGGGGGCAGGTAAAAAGAAAGTACCAGTATAGCAAGAGTTAACTCCACTGGAGGGCAGGGGTCAGCCAATCAGTAGGGATGTAGGGGGCAGGATTACAGGAATGTAGTGGGGGAAGCAGGATAAGGTCCAGGACCAGCAGTCAGCTTCCCCCTTTCATTGTCTGGATTGTTTTGGAGTGAGTCTGCGTCTACCCTGCTCTGCAGTCCTGGTGAGTATTACTGTGCAAACTTGTTGAATTTTGTAATGCTGTTGTTTTGTAGTATATTGTATTTAATTGCATTTGTGTTCTTCTCCTGTGTCCCCCTGCTTTCTGCCCATTACTATCTGCATTTTCTTCTCCTTTTGCTGCATTGCCCCTCTATTCCTGCATCTTTTCCCTCTGCTATTCCCTGATTTTCTACCTTTTAATTGGTACTACCTTTCCGCTTCTTTTGTCCCCTATTTAGACCCATGTCCTCTGTGTCGTTTGTTGTTCCATTCCTTCAGTCTCCTGTTCCCTGTGTTTTTTATTGTCCCATTGCTCGCGCTATATCTCCCTTCTCCATTGTTAATTACCTCATTCCCCCACAACTATATTCCGGTTCCCCCTCCGCTATCTAGTGTCCCCTGCCTTATCCTTTTGGCCCCAGCAAGCGCTCCCACTCCTCACCTAGAATGCCTTCCTCACCGGCGTCCCCGGTTGCAGCATAACATATAACTGCACAGAGTTCCGAGTAGCGGGCAATCGGGCCGCATCTCCGGCGGCCGAAAAAGCGTCTGCGCGGGCACGCCCGGCCGCGCATGCGCGGTCGCTGGCTAGCATAGCGGTGGCCATCTTAGAACCTGGCGTGCCAGGAGCGCCCGTCCTCCACTCCACTGCCACCAATGTTTTTAGATCTACAAATATCTCCCCTCTTCCCAGAGTCAATCTATCGCTGGGGCTGGGGGGGAGGGGGGAAGCTGCAGAGTCTGCTGTTACATTCCCACCCACAACCGCTGGCAACCTTTCATGCAACCCCCCCCATACATCAGTTTCCCAGCATAGCAGGGGGGGGGAAACAGCACCAGCGGGGGCTCAGTGTAAACCCCCTCCTCCCTGCCTAACATACGTTTACCCCTTGTGTCCCAGACCCTACCCATAGCCTGGGGGACACAGGGCAGGGCATGGATACTTACCCCCCCATCATCCAGGGTCCCCTCAAACAGGACAGCCCCCATTCATAGGCAGCATGGGGGTACTTCCCCCCCACCCTTCACTGCAGCGGCAGTTCGCCCCCAACCCTCCACGCCCGTCAGTAGCTGTTTTTACCTCCCCTTCCCACCTCCCCCCCCCACTACCCCATCCCCCTTCCCTCCTCCTTATCGTCCCCTACCACCCCAATCCCCCCGTGGCTGCTAATCCCCCAAGCACCCCACGTGGCTCCCTACACCTTCCCCCCTGTTCTGCTTACTGGGCACCCAGCTACGTCCGGCCCATCTTTTACTCATCCCTCTTTCTTGCTATTCCCCCCCTCTGCCTATGCTCTTAATTTTTCCTTTCCTACCTGTCCCAATACTTACAGTTTAACCATAAGTGCCTTTGCTCCCACAGTTTCCGTTGCTTCCCTTCTCTCAGGGTTGGATGGCACGCATACATCCGCATTAGCCCCTTCATGGGCATTAGGTTCTTGGAACGTGCAGATAGTGGCCAGAGGACCCGGTTCAGGGCAGAGTCACACGTCCTCCCTGACGGGTTCTCAAGGCACCCCCCCCCTGCACGGTCACCTTAAAAAGGTAGTTAATCCCACCCAGCAAGCTGGTGCGGTTATGGCTCTTGAGCCCAGATTATTAGAGCATAAATCAGAACAGTCATTGCATGCAGGGGCCTCAGTTCCTGGTCCAGGGAGCTCTCTTTCTGGTTCCTCCTCTGCAGGTTGGACCAGACATACGTCATCGGGCCGTGGGTCCAGGTGCGCTTCTTATGCGGAAGCCGCCTCTACGGCCACGGCAGGAACATCACCAGGAGTGAACGGTGGTGGCCACGAGCCAGTCGGTGAGCATGCCAATGGGATGTCGGGCATGAGCTCTGAGTCCGGCTCTTCTTCCTCTGAGAGTGAGGTTCCAGCAAGGTCCAGGAGTTTGGACACAAGGTGGATAAGGCTGCTGGAGAGGAAGTGTGGTACCCGCCGGGGAGCGGTGGTGGTGAATAACAGCCTCAGTAACAGGTTGACGGGTGATGATGTGGTGCGCTGTTCCAATACAGCAGTCCCGCGGGACGTGAGAAACAGGGTGCGTGACAGATATGCACGGGCTGGTTTGTATATATGTTTGCCATTACCAACAAGGCTAAGGACAATTTGACAGCAGCAATGTCACGCTCTGGCGTGAGTAAGGAAGTTGATGGGAGTTTTGCCAATTGCTTGGAGCAGGGTGCGTGACAGATACGCACGGGCCGGTTTGTATATATGTTTGCCATTACCAACAAGGCCAAGGACGATTTGACAGCAGCAATGTCACGCTCTGGTGTGAGTAAGGAGGTTGATGGGTGTTTTGCCAATTGCTTGGAGCAGGGTGCGTGACAGATACGCACGGGCCGGTTTGTATATATGTTTGCCATTACCAACAAGGCTAAGGACGATTTGGCAGCAGCAATGTCATGTTCTGGCGTGGGTAAGGAGGTTTATGGGAGTTTTGCCAATTGTAGGGTTTCCTGGTGTCTGCAGCCTGTTATTCGGTGAGTAGGCCGGAGGGGCGCATGAACATTATAAAACGCATTCTCTTGATACAGGGGATGTATACCCGCTCCAGAGGTAACATGTGGAGATGTTAGGACGAGGCATTTCACAGGAAACAAGATGGTTTATTAATGATGGATTTGGTTTAAGGTTATGGCAACTCCCAGTTTGGCCCAGCCCTTTCGAGGGAGATGAGTTGCATATAACGAGAGTCAGTGTGACAGAGGACCGGCCATAGGCTTAAGCATGTCTGTGCCGCATATGGAGGAGGGCATCCCAGAAGGGAATGTCCTAGGAGGAGCTGCCCAGGTTCCACAGATAGACCCACCACAAGTGCTCCTGCAAGTTAAGGCCTTTTCTCCTATTGCATTGTCTGAACTGGATAAACGGCTAGGTTGGTACCCCAATAGACCGGATTCGGAATTTTTAAGGGTTGGTTTTAAGCATGGGCATAAATTGCTGGTAAGTGGATCTGTACATACGTGGTCTCCCATGAACCTAAAATGAACTCTAGAGTTGCCTTTGGTTGGGCAGGAGAAAGTGAATAAAGAGGATGAGTCGGGCAGAAAGTGCGGTCCCTCTGCAACCACCCCCCCCTCCCTCCCCCCCCCCGGTTCAGGGCTTGGTCACTTCCCCGGTGGGTGTAGTACCAAAGATGGAGGTGGGTAAGTTTAGGCTGATACAGCATCTGTTTAACCCACATGGTATGTCCGTGAATGACGTGATTGCAGAATCTGAGTGCTCGGTGGTGTATCAATCCT
This sequence comes from Mixophyes fleayi, assembly GCF_038048845.1. NCBI lineage: Eukaryota > Metazoa > Chordata > Amphibia > Anura > Limnodynastidae > Mixophyes > Mixophyes fleayi. Next base: position 248,420,307 of record NC_134403.1, on the reverse strand, counting down.
TTGAGGATGGGCTGTTGATAGTCCAGCGATGCGGGGCCAGGGCGTTGCTGGCGAAGCTGGATAATGAGTCAGCATTTAGGTTCCGCCTTTGCTTGCATCTTCGTGTAAATACATGGGTGTTCGTTTGCCAGATGGCTATTATGTGGATGAATGTTTGTCTATGGGAAGTTCAATGTCTTGCGCAATTTTTGAGTGTTTCAGCAATTTTCCCCATTGGTGTGTTGTTACGGGGACGGGGCATCAAAAGGTGGCCCATTACCTGGATGATTTCTTGTTCATTGGGCCAAGTGGGTCCACGGTGTGTCAGGAATTGTTGTTTTCTGCTCAATCAAGGATAGAATTATGGGAGTTCCTGTGGCGGCGGACAAATCGGAAGGTCCCTCAGAGAGATTGTCATACCTGGGTAGTGGAATTGACACTAGAGCAGGGTGCGGTAGGTTGCCCAGGGAGAGAGTGGCTAAGTCAAAGGGTGTCATTGTCTCGTTGCAGGGCAAGAGTAAGGCTCAGTTAAACCACGTTCCATCCTTGCTTGGTCTACTTAACTTTGCTTGTCGCGTTATCCCCATGGGTAGGGTTTTTTGCAGGAAGTTGGAGAGAGCTACAGTTGGGTACATAAGCTTGTCATCTGGTTAGGATATCCTAGGAGATTAGGGACGATCTGGTCATGTGGCGTTTGTTTTGGTGAACTTCAATGGGGTTTGTGGACGTTGCCTGCCGCAAATAATGTGAAGCTGCACTTGTTTACGGATGCAGCTGGCTCATATGGGTTTGAGGCTTACCTGGACGGGGAGTAGCATGCGGCTGAGTGGCCCCCTTCGTGGCGTCAAGAAGGTTTCATGAGGAATGTCTGGTTTCTGGAGTTGTTCCCAATTGTTGTAGCAATGGAATCGTGGTGTAATCGCCACGGCGATAAGAATACAGTTTCCGGTTGTGATAATTTGGGGGTAGTGCATGCTATTCGTCCGCTAGCCCCTGGGGCTAATGTGATTGGTGTTTTATACCCTGCTTTTGTCTGGCAGATTATAAGGCGGTATAGTGGACCTTGTAAAACATACGATAGCAACAGGTACCTTATAGAAATATCATTTGGCTTGGCAGTCCTGGGGAGGGTCTTGTTCATCAAGGGAGACCGAAAGTAAGCCTGATCAGCAGCGTATACTGTTTTTTATGTGGCATTGTTTTCATGTGGGTAAATCGAAGCCCTATTTGGTGTCAGCTTTGGCAGGTATTTGTTACAACTCTGCCTGTTATTTGTATCTAGCAGCAGTACCTTATACCACCAGAGGTGCTGCTGTTCTGTTCCTGAACTTTTCTACATGCCTGAAGGAGTTAATCACCTTGCATTATGCCTAATTAGTTCATCCTTGTATACCTGGCTGCTGCTTGTGTTCCCCCTGTTCCTGTTTGATTCTGCTGATATTTGATCTCCCGTTGTGACCTTGGCCTGTTTACCGTTTATGCTTGTCTGCTCGTGACCCCGAACCTTGCCTGAATACTGGATACTGCTTGACCTCTCGTTACCTTAGACCTTGGCCTGATTACCGGACTATGCAAGTTTGCTTGTGACATTTACTTTGCCTGGATTCTGTTTGCTTCCTGAACAAGACTTTTGCATCCTGGAATTGGGTAACTCACCCTTCTTATCCCTGCATTCAAACTATATTAGCATTCTGTGGAACCTGTTATTTCTGTGTACCTTCCTAACACACCTGTTCATGTTTATATTGGGAGTTATACCTGTTTATGAAAACCTGCATGTTCCTGGAACTGAATCCTTGCTTATATATTTTGCTTATACCTGTTTATGAAAACCTGCATGTTCCTGGAACTGAATCCTTGCTTATATATTTTGCTGGAATGAAGACATTTGTATTATACTTCTGTGGCTGCTTGCTGAGTTTACTAGGAATCGTAACAAGATGAACTGCCATACAATCTAGGCCTGCTGATTGCACGTCCTCTGCTTAGTCCCGGGATTCCTAGTATTTTTGTATTGAACTCTGTGTTTGGCTATTGAGACCATGTCACTTAATCCACAACTACAAACACTGCAGATGGACATTATTCAGCTCCGCTATCAAATCATACAGGTATCCACTCTACTGCAAGAACTGCTTAAAACCCTTCCTGCTGCTGTGTTAAATAGTCTCAACACTAATTCTGATTTTAAAGCAACAAACTCCTCTGGTGAAAGCATGTAGACCGCAGAGAATCTTCCCAGAACTTTTTCTGACAGTGGTGCTGCATCTATGGTACTGCCTGCGGTCCCTACCATTAGGGATTTTAAACGACCAAGCTACCTGCGTCCCCATCTCACTGAGGAGGAACGATGGCGCAGAAGGATTGGTAAAATATGCCTCTACTGCGCCAGTGGCGAACATTTCTTACAAGGCTCTCTGCTCCGCAGACCACAACATCCTATGGAGCAGCCTTCAGTGTGCTCCTCTCCAGACCCTGGATTGTTCTGCACGTCATCTCCTGTTGTTTTACTTCAACCTAATCAATTCCCTGGGATAGGGCCTAATCTGCCAGTTCCAGTTGCCGCCTGTCCTGCGGTGCCAGTTCCAGTTGCCACCTGTCCTGCGGTGCCAGTCCCAGCTACCGCCAGCACTGAGTCTCCTGCAATTGTCTCCTGTTCCGAGGTGCCAGCCTCTGTCTCCTGTTCCGAGTCCGCTGCCGCTGTGTCCGGTCCTGAGTCCGCTGCCGCTGTGTCCGGTCCTGAGTCCGCTGCCGCTGTGTCCGGTCCTGAGTCCGCTGCCGCTGTGTCCGGTCCTGAGTCCGCTGCCGCTGTGTCCGGTCCTGAGTCCGCTGCCGCTGTGTCCGGTCCTGAGTCCGCTGCCGCTGTGTCCGGTCCTGAGTCCGCTGCCGCTGTGTCCGGTCCTGAGTCCGCTGCCGCTGTGTCCGGTCCTGAGTCCGCTGCCGCTGTGTCCGGTCCTGAGTCCGCTGCCGCTGTGTCCGGTCCTGAGTCCGCTGTGTCCGGTCCTGAGTCCGCTGTGTCCGGTCCTGAGTCCGCTGTGTCCGGTCCTGAGTCCGCTGTGTCCGGTCCTGAGTCCGCTGTGTCCGGTCCTGAGTCCGCTGTGTCCGGTCCTGAGTCCGCTGCCTCTACTCCCGAGTCTTTAGCCGCTGCCTCTACTCCCGAGTCTTTAGCCGCTGCCTCTACTCCCGAGTCTTTAGCCGCTGCCTCTACTCCCGAGTCTTTAGCCGCTGCCTCTACTCCCGAGTCTTTAGCCGCTGCCTCTACTCCCGAGTCTTTAGCCGCTGCCTCTACTCCCGAGTCTTTAGCCGCTGCCTCTACTCCCGAGTCTTTAGCCGCTGCCTCTACTCCCGAGTCTTTAGCCGCTGCCTCTACTCCCGAGTCTTTAGCCGCTGCCTCTACTCCCGAGTCTTTAGCCGCTGCCTCTACTCCCGAGTCTTTAGCCGCTGCCTCTACTCCCGAGTCTTTAGCCGCTGCCTCTACTCCCGAGTCTTTAGCCGCTGCCTCTACTCCCGAGTCTTTAGCCGCTGCCTCTACTCCCGAGTCTTCAGCTCCGGAGGGGGCGCTGCCCTTAAAGTCTGCTCCAGAGGGGGCACTGCCCTTAAAGACTGTCAAAGAGGGGGCGCTGCCCTTAAAGTCTGCTCCAGAGGGGGCTCTGCCCTTAAGGTCTGCTCCAGAGAGGGCGCTGCTCTTACAGTCTGTTCCAGAGGGGGCGCTGCCCTTACAGTCTGTTCCAGAGGGGGCGCTGCCCTTACAGTCTGTTCCAGAGGGGGCGCTGCCCTTACAGTCTGTTCCAGAGGGGGCGCTGCCCTTACAGTCTGTTCCAGAGGGGGCGCTGCCCTTACAGTCTGTTCCAGAGGGGGCGCTGCCCTTACAGTCTGCTCCAGAGTGGGCGCTGCCTTTACAGTCCGCTCCAGAGTTGCCTGTCCATGCGGTTCAGCCCGAGTTGCCTGTCCATGCGGTTCAGGCTGAGTTGCCTGTCCATGCGGTTCAGTCCGAGTTGCCTGTCCATGCGGTTCAGTCCGAGTTGCCTGTCCATGCGGTTCAGTCCGAGTTGCCTGTCCAATGTGGTTCAGTCCGAGTTGCCTGTCCAATGCGGTTCAGCCCGAGTTGCCTGTCCAATGCGGTTCAGCCCGAGTTGCCTGTCCATGCGGTTCAGCCCGAGTTGCCTGTCCATGCGGTTCAGCCCGAGTGCTGTCTGCTCTGAGGCATCTCACAGTGCTGTCTGCTCTGAGGCATCTCACAGTGCTGTCTGCTCTGAGGCATCTCACAGTGCTGTCTGCTCTGAGGCATCTCACAGTGCTGTCTGTTCTGAGGCATCTCACAGTGCTGTCTGCTCTGAGGCATCTCACAGTGCTATCCAGTCGGTGTGCTGTACCCAGTCCAGGCTTCCCGTCAAGTGTGCCCAACTTGCCGTCCCAGCCGGGGACTCTCCAGAGACTGCTGCACAAGCTGGGAACTCTTCAGAGTCTGCTATTGAGCCTGAATGCCCAAAAGCTTCTTCTGAATCTTCAGACCCTCCTCCAGCCTTCTTTGATGGAGACCTGAAACAATTTGCTTTAGACCTTCAAGTTTGTATGAAGCAATATGAAGAATTTCCAGGATATTTCTCTGACCAATTTAACCAAGTTGGTACGATTATCATGAATTTCAGAGGGGAGCCGCAGACTTGGGCTTTTTCCCTTCTTAAATCTGATGATCCCATTACCTACAACACCATGGACTTTATAAATGCAGTCTGTCAGAAATATCTTTCATCTCCAGTCAAGTCACCTGATCGGGGTCTCTCTATGCCACCTCAGTCTCCACAAGCATCAACCTTGGTGACTGGCTTTTTGGGCATATCGCCATCTTCTAATAGAATAAAAGGTCCTATCCCGACCCTTGGCTGGGACTCAGACTCTGAAAGTGAATTCATTGAAGATGCTAGAGACTTAGTGGACGAACTTGCCAATTCTTCTTTTGCTTTTGAGGAATTGGGTCTTCTCTGTACTCCTTTGGAGAAGAGCCCAATTGTGTCTTCAAGAAGATCCCATAAAAAGAAAAAGAAGAGGAGGAAAACCTGAAGGGATCTTGTATGGAGCGTCTGGAATCCGCTCCTTAAAGGGGGGGCTATGTTACAACTCTGCCTGTTATTTGTATCTAGCAGCAGTGCCTTATACCACCAGAGGTGCTGCTGTTCTGTTCCTGAACTTGCATTATGCCTAATTAGAACTGCACCTGTCGCACTGCTTTAAATACCTGCCTCAAGTTGTGCTCTGTGCAGTTGGGAGTTATACCTGTTTATGAATACCTGCATGTTCCTGGAACTAAATCCTTGCTTATATATTTTGCTGGAATAAAGACATTTGTATTATACTTCCGTGGCTGCTTGCTGAGTTTACTAGGAATCGTAACAGTATTTACTACTTTCTGCAGCGCATGGTGGTCAGGATGTTGCCAAGCAGGTTTTGGCTCACAGTGCATTAGGGGTTGGGCTAGAATTCCTCCTGCAGTGGAAGTCAGACGTAGGCCCATTGACAGAGATTGTTGGCTGGTCTTGTGAACATCATCCCGGTGGTAGCTAGCGATGCTTTTGAGGCTGCTTTGTTTAGGTTGTTGTTTGCTATGGCCTTTTTTCGGAACATTCAGAATAAGTGAATTGGTGGCGCCCTCCAGACTGGCGATCGGGTCAGGGTTATGTCGCAAGAATGTTGTGGTAAGAGCGATAGCATGGCGTGTAAAATACATAGATCAAAGACAGAACCGCTGGGAAGGCGGTGGATTACCTTGCATCGCAGCAGGGACAGTGTAGTTTGTCCAATTGAGGTGCTAGGTTGTATTCGGACATGGGCCCCCCTCCCCTGGTGGTAATTGGCTTAGACACCGAGAAGGGTACCCCCTTGCAAGGTACTAGTGTTCAGCTGTCTTTCAGTAGTGCGCTGTGAAGACTTAAATACCGCAGGTTATGGGACTCATTCCTTCAGAATAGGAGCAGTGACAGGGGCGGCTAAAGTAAGCGATTCAGAACAGTCTGTTATGGCGTTGGGTAGGTGGAAGTCAAAGTGTTTTAGGAAATATGTTCTTCCACCTATTTAACTTTAGCGTATCGCTGCTATTTTGGGAGGTTGACCCATGACATAGGTTATAGATACAGAGGTGGTGGGAGGATGCACTGGACAGTGGGTAGAAGTATGAGCTGCAGTATGGACGGGGTAAACCAGTCCCCTAAATGCATAGAAAGAATAGAATGGTCCAACTGCGCTCAATACTGCATGAACAATAGTGAGGCAAATGAAACAAGTGTAGATGCACAAGCAGAAACAGAAATCCAGATAAACAGATCAAGAACAAAACAAACCAGAACAAAACCAAAACACTAACAATAACAATAGAATATGCAACCACAGATAAATCTGGATGTAGTACTGCGGATGTGTGGCAGTGCTGATATATAGATATACAGATACTAATCAGAGATTAGTAAAATGTCAGTGGCTGTTGGTTGCAGACCATGAACTGAAGGTATATTGAGTATAGTCTGGCAGAATTCACTGTGGAGCTGCTGGCGGCTCAAATATCCTGTGTTACATGCTTGTGTAATTACCTTATTGTGGGTGTAATCTCGCTCAGAGGTTGGCCGTGCTCTGCGGCATGCGATGACTGGATTGGATGTTCCCATAGCTCTCCGCGATGTTGTGGGTCACTATGCGTAGTTGAAGACTGCAATAGCCTGTTATCTCACGAAAGCGGTGTTGATCGGGTAACTGTGGAGTGTCAGTACACGTGGTCGGCGGGGAGCTGTGTGATCGGAAGTAGGGTAAGTAGACCGGTGTCTGTGTAGCGTTGCGTGCCGCGCATGCGCGGCTCGTGGCAGGGATAAGAAATAAAGCTACATAGTGAAGCACTGTATGACAGTTTAATGAAGAATAAAGGAATACACTTACATCAAGATGACTTGATATTAGGCACGTAAACTGAGTACAGGCTACAAGTTGGAGATAGTGGTAGTGTTACCGACGCGTTTCGTCCCAAAAGACTTTCTCAAGGATTTGGTGTTTGAGTATTGTGCTATGGCATATAAGGGGAGGGTCAGAATCTGATTGGGTGGGGATAATGGGAAATGATAGGTCAGGATACTGTGGGCGTATTCGTCAGTATCAAGCCTTCCAATGAATGAGTTTATAATCGGTAAAACTTGGAATTGTACAGTACTACTAGTGTATGTAGAAACCATCAATAGCATCAGAAAAACGTTAAAAACATAAAAAAAAATTAAAAGTAGAACCATAAACGGCTAAAGTACATTCCGAATCTGGTGTATGATGTTACATGACTCAATTGGGTGTTATATGCCCTTGTTTATGGCATATGTAGTATGTTACATTAGAGTATCTGATAAAAATGTATACCATTGCTGTTCACATTGCGTGAATGTGGGGGGAAAAAAGGGAGACTTATGTGGGTAATTATCAAGCCGATAAATATCGACGGTTAAGTTGGGAATAAGTGTCTGGAGTAAATAGATAAGGTGTGTTGCATCCAGGGATGTATGAGGATAGAGCCTAGAGGACATTTTGATGATGGTAGGTGTGCAGTTAGCATAGAAGAGGTTTGAGGTCGAAGTCGATATTGAGACCTCTGGGGTTAAGGGTTTTCAAATTATATATCAAGGCGGCTTCTTCTTTATTTATATGTTTCAAAATATCTCCACCTCGCCAATTTCTTTTGAATTGTTTGATAGCTGTGAATTTGAGACCTTCTGGATTGGAATTATGTACTTTATGGAAGTGTTACGGAACACTATGTTGTAGAAACCCCTTCTTGATATTGTGTATATGCTCGCTAATTCTGACTTTTAGTGTTCTTATGGTCCTTCCCACGTATTGAAGATTGCAAGTGCATTCTAGTAAGTAAATCACGTGGGTACTGTTGCATGTTATGAAATCCCCGATGGGGAACTGCTGTTTAGTCACTTGCGATAGGAATCTGGTGACAGGTTTAGTTGATCCAATGTGCATATTTTTACACCCTATGCATCTACCACAGTGGTAGAATCCTTCGGGTGTGGAGGATTGGTCGATAGAAGATTGTTGTAGTGTTTTTGGGGGTATGTGGTTATGTACCAGGGATTTGTGCAAATTCTTGGCTTTGGTGAATACTATTTTAGGTTGTGTCGGTAGGACATGTTTCAGGGTGGGGTCTTTGAGAAGAATGCTCCAGTGTTTTTTTAATTATCTTCCTGATTTTATTTGCTGCTGCGGAGTATTTGGTTATGAAGAAGATGTCATCAGGTGCAGTGGTATCTGTATTTTCTTTGTCATGAGACTGTTTGTATGTGATTAAGGATGCCCTGTCTAGAGATCTAGCTTGAGAGAAGGCCTTATTCACAGAATCTGCCTGGTAATCTTTGTTAAGGAATTGCTGCTTAAGCGCCTCCCCTTGTGTGTCAGTCTTTGAGATCTGAACAATTTCGTTGTATGCGCCTAAATTGGCCAAGAGGGACATTAGAAAGCCAGAGAGGGTGGTGGTGACTGGAGGCCAAGATGTAACTGTTAACATCTACTTTCTTATGGAAAGTTTTTGTGTTGATTGAATCATTGTATATGAAGATTTCCAAATCTAGGAATTCTACTTAGACTGAGAAATTGATTGAGGGATTGTAAGTTCCCTTTTCATATGAAAAATACATCATCGATGTATCTACGCCATAGCACTAAGTTTGCCCTGAGGTCCACCCTGCTCCAGATGTGGTCCTCCTCCCACTTGTCCATGAATAGGATTAAGATAACAGAGGGTGGGGATTTAGCCCGAGGTAACATAAACGCTGAGGGGGCAGGTAAAAAGAAAGTACCAGTATAGCAAGAGTTAACTCTACTGGGGGGGCAGGGGTCAGCCAATCAGTAGGGACGTAAGGGGCAGGATTACAGGAATGTAGTGGGGGAAGCAGGATAAGGTCCAGGACCATCAGTCAGCTTCCCCCTTTCATTGTCTGGAGAGTTTTCCCACCCACCCAGGCCCTATGTTGGTTCCTCGCTCTGGTTTTCTATATACATTTTTTCTTTTTATGGTTCTTATTGTTGGGTTAGTTGAGTGAAATTTTCACAAATAAAGTTTCGTAGTGGCGGTAAGCAGCCCAGTCAGCGGACAATTTGGTCACATTCAAGACGTAGTAGGACTCTCCCCTAAAGGGATTGGGCAATTGGTGAGAATAACCCTTCGGGGTTATGGGGCTCCGCTTAGGCGGGCGTGCCTCAGCCGTACCCAATCTATTGGGGCGGAGATTATAGCTCATGGGTGTGACCTAGGGGCTGATTGGTCTGCTTATATTTGCCACCTTTTCTCAATATATTGATAATCTCAATAAATTGCTGACCTTTTATTTTAGCCAAAACAAGTCTCTGTGTCTTTATTTCATAGTTGTATATTAACTCTGTCAGTAACACTGTAAAGGTAAGATGTCACCCGATAAGCGGATTAAGGGTTCTGGAGTTTTTGGATGGAAAGAGTATTATTATTACCATGTATTTATATAGCACGAGTTATTCTGCAGCACTGTACAGAGAACTCACTCACATGACACACACACACCTCACTAATTAGGACCTTCAGGTGAGTGAGGGCTGTAAAAGGCTGCAGCTCTGCTTCAGTCTCTGTCTCAGTCCTGGGGAGAAGGCTAGATGTTGGATGCCTCCTAAGAGACACTGCTGTGGTGAGCAATGTTCATAAGGTATATGATATGTGTGAGACATAAGGTCCTGCACAGTAGAGAGGGTCTCCACAAATGTTTAAGTAATGCCGGACAGGCAAGTATTTTATTTATGTTTTTACTTTGATTGTGCTAATAAAACTGGTTGAGGCCAGTTAAAAGGACAATCCTGCATTTAAGTACCTTACGCATTTAAGTACCTTACTGCCGCTGTTCGTCACCATCTTCCCCAGGAGATGGTACCTATTCCATATATATATATATATATATATATATATATATATATATATATTAGTGTGTGTGTGTTTTATGATGTTTTCTATTGTGAGACAGGGGAAGATTCAGTTAGATGTGAGGTGTCTCTGGAACATCCACCTCAGGAGACACCTTGCGGGGAAGATTTTTACTGTATTTGCCAGCAATGGGCGCAGAGCAATGCTCGCATGCCACATTGCCAGTAATGTATTCTCCCCTATAAGTTACTTTATGAATAAATTAGTTTGGAGTTATGTAATTTTCTTTCATCATTATTGAATTTATGTTTATGGGTTTTTGAGCGCTTCTTAATTTTTATTGTGTATTTGTCTTTGTATGGGGTGGCAGCCAATAAAATGCTTGATGGTTGATAACATAACCATAGACCTTTCTTGGTCTTAACCTTAACCCTTATGTGTTATAATAAAAGATATCACACCGACTTGTTGGCAAATAAAAATTTATTTATTTAAATAACCGTTTGCTATTATGGTGGCAGGAGATCCCTCAGTCTTGTCTAAACATAAGCACACCCTAGTATCTGCATGTTAATGGGACAATTGTCCCCAGGCAAGCCGGAACCCGCACACTTCTGGGCTAATCGTAATGAACCGCAAGCCAGCCCAGAGGAGCTGTATTTGCACCGAACCTAAGCCGACTCTTCAAAAGGAACGGTTTCCAAACACCTGACTACCATGAATGTGTGCTTCACCCACCTTGCTTATCCTGTACAGTGTTCTCCGGTCACGCCAGGTTCCCACCCGAACCTAGACTTGCCACCATACTAACCCTTAACCACATTGCCTAAAGCCGTGTATATCTCTGCTATGAAAACAGATAACCCTTCTTCTGTCAGATGCACTCCATCAGGCCCATGCTAGGTCGGACAATATTGCTAGGCACAACTCAATAGATTTGCCATGACCGAAATCATTCCCACCCAGGTGAATAACTAGAATATGGGGAAGCCAAAGCTATTTCCCTGGACAGTAGTCCTCTAAAACTTGGCCACTTCATTCCCCTCCTGCCTAGCCAAGATACCATTACTGGGCAGAGAAACGCAGTTGTATTACTAGTTGCTTTACACCAAGCAGCCCAATGGACAAATGAATGACCCAGCACCCAGATCTTCAGCAGACTTAACGCTATAAGGTACACTGTTGTATTTCTTGTTCCAGACACGGACACTGTTAAAATCCCGGAGGAAAAGCTTTCACAACTGCAGGTCGTCCCTGATCATATGTGACAGAGGAATGAAACAGTGTGGACAGAAGAAACCAGCGGTTGCTCTCTCTAACGTGCGGCAAAAGATTTTGCCCATCAGGATTGCCCTACAAGCAAAATTGAACATGCCCATCAGAAATTGTACCTTCTTTAAGAGAATCCTCGGGGACTCTATGGCCTCGCAGAATTTTTGCTATCTTATCCGCAGGTAACTTACACAGACCCAATTGAGTTTTGATTTCAATCCCTAAATAAGATAGCCAAGTCGTGGGACCCTCCGTCTTATCATGCACCACTGGCACCCCCATAGAGTAAAACAGGGCAACCAAGGAAGATAACACATCTCTGCAGGTTGCAGACTAACCCGAGCCCATGACCAGGAAGTTGTCCAGATAGTGGGCAACCTTGTGGTGACCCGTACCAGCTATCACATACTAGAGATGAGCGGGCTCGGATATCTGAAATCCGAGCCCACCCGAACGTTGCCGATCCGAGCCGGATCCGAGACAGATCCGGGTATTCCCACCAATTGCAAAACTGAAACCGAGGCTCTGAGTCATAATCCCGCTGTAGGATCTCGCGATACTCGGATCCTATAAATTCCCCGCTAGCTGCCGCCTTCTTCACTCGGGCATTAATCAGGGTAGAGGGAGGTTGTGTTAGGTGGTCCTCTGTCCTGCTATATCTCGTGCTGTGCTGTGCTGTTCAGTTCTGTGCTGTGCTGTGCTGGGGAAATAACAATGCCCTTAGAAGGACACAGCACAGCACAGCACAGCACGAAAATGTTTAAAACAAAGTTATAAAAAAAAGAAATGAAAAAAAAAACAACAAAAAAACAATCCTGCAGTATAAGTCCATTGGTACTGCAATATTACAAAGTTCATTGATTCTGCAGAATAGACTGGGAATTAGTGGAAATGATTGTTATTGAATGTTATTGAGGTTAATAATAGCGTAGGAGTGAAAATAAACAAAAAAAAACTGGTTTTTAACACTTTTTATGTTTTTTTCAAAATAAATCCGAATCCAAAACCTTAAATCCGAACCAAAACCTTTCGTCAGGTGTTTTGCGAAACAAATCCAAACCCAAAACCTCAAGCAAATCCGAATCCAAAACACAAAACACGAGACACCAAAAGTGGCCGGTGCACATCCCTATCACATACCAGTGCAAAAAAGTGCTGAAGCACTTGAAGAATAAGCACAAGCCAGTGCTGCCCATGAGAAGGCACTTGTCCACATAGAACCTGTTTTCTATTTTAAATCCCATGAAGAGAAAAGATTCCGTGTGTAAGGGAAGAAAAACGAAACGCAGGTTCGATGTACAACTTTGCCAATAAAGCCCCGCTCCCAAAGCTATGCACTAAGTTTAGAGCAAATTTAAAGGACTAATAGGAAACACTACAGTACCGCAACAGGATAGCATCGGGATAAATGTTGAATTAAGTGAAACTTCTTAGGCACCACACCAATCAGGGAAATAACCATACCTTTCAACTGAATTTTTGGGAAGGGGCCATACATCCTTGCCATTTAAGCTAGGACCTCGCGGGGGGGAATGCTGACTTTAAGTTTATAACCTGAGAGGTCCCCACGGACTTCTCGACTGGCAAGTGAAACCCCAGAAAAGAACCTGAACGCAAAAACTCAGCTTCCGACTGCCGGGGTATCTGTCCAGCCAACGGGCTAGGCTCGAAACAACTATAGGGGAAAAAGCATTACTGAGCCCCAGTGGGTGCGGGGACACCATCCACAATTCAAAATTCCTTGGCATGTGGGGCCAACCACAAACTGAGCAGGTATGGCAGAACCTGGATGCCGCTCCTCAGCTACAATGTCTCTTAAGGAAGGCATTGCATTGCCCTCTTTGCTGTAATGGGGTGCTAGGCCTCCCTCGAAATGGGGGGCCACCGCTTGACCCCCGAAAGGGATGGACCCGCCCTTCTTCCGTAACTTTGAGCCTGGTCTCTACGTCTTTGAACCCAAACAGGCTCCGGTGACCATCGTACTTGGACCTAAACTCCTCATCATAGTCCAGCCAGGTACCCGGTCGAGATGACACATACATCTCATGAATCATTTGGAGGTACTTAAGTACCTCCGTGTATTCCCCGGGACGAGACTCCAGGCCATACATAAATATTCCCCGCTCAAACAGTTGCAGTAAGTTTTTAAGCTGGCCTCACCGCCACTGCCCTTCGCCATAGCTGCCACTGCAGATTTCTTACCCTTCTCCATAACGGTAAACATATCTACGTACCGCCCCTTTGTTCCTGGCTGAAGTGCGAACCCCGTTATACATGACTGTGTTCTCGCAGCGCAGCATTTTAGACTCTGTGAGTCCGCTAGCCCTACTAGACATGCGGAACAGCCCGCTTGTCTGCGAATCATGCTGTGGTACATAATATTTAAGCAGCGCCTCTACTAGCTTGGGAGGGCAGGAGCCAGAACTATCAGAATCCCCGGTAGAGCTTCTACAGTCTGAAAAAACAGGCAAGTCCATCATAAAAATAATCCTCAGTCACACCATCATTCTAGAACTGCCCGAGGAACCTGATAGGGAAGCCGGTCCTTCCTGAACCAGCTCAGACCGGTAACTGCCGCCACAAGTATAGTTGTTATCGGCCACAAGCCTGTTCCACTGAGTAATCTGCTGCGAGAGATATTCTTATCATCAAATGAGCACAGCAAACTTTGCGGCGGGACCAAAAGGTGCCCTTCCAAGCCGCTGGCTACCCTTTACTGATGCTGCGTAAGAGCTACTACTGCTGGTGCCATGGGATGACTGGGCACTGGATGCCCCGCTGCTCAAACAACCTGATAACTCCGCCTCGCTGCATGGGGATCAGTGGCGCTGTGCATCGGGTGGTTGGTGGGGGTATCCATAAAGGGGAAGATAAGGTGAAAAGGGAAGTGATGGACGAGAAGGGGGGAAAATAGCGAAAAAGGGGGGGATGGGGGAAATGAGAAGGGTAAAATGAGGAAAAAGGATATGGGGGAAAAAAAAGAAAGGTACGGTTGGAGACACACACAGGGGATAAGAACTAGAGGTAAAGCAAATTAGTATTTAAGAATAATAGATAAGGGGAAACAATTTTAGTCAGAAAGAAAGGCACAGATATTAAGCAGACAATTGCAGAGCTACTTATCCAGATGCTTTCCCTGGAACCAATAGAGCTCACTAACTCCTTCCCGCTCTTTTAATTCCTTCCCTTTGCTCCTGCCTTCTATGACACTTGTCCAGACATCACCACACCTTCCTGCTTTAACCCTTAGTGATCCAAATAGTTATGCACACAAACCTCAGCTTTTATTTTCCCTTAATCCATTCCTCAGGTCTATTTCTCTTATACAGTTACAATTGTTTCATTATCTGACCATTTTCAAACATATAGATATCTGTGATTATTTTTATCACACATATTTTGCTTGTTATATAATTATACACTGCGCGATCTGTTCTATAACTATTTTCCATGTTTCATGTACCTATACATTTTCCAAACATGTCCCAACATTCCAGGATCCATACAAGAATCCAGTACCTGCTTGTGAAAGCTGCAATAACAGGTAGGTGAGAGCAACATAATTTTACTATATAATGGGGGAAATTCATTTGCCTGCGATGTGGCACGCAGACATCATGAAAAAACACATTGCCGGCAAGTACTGTAGAAATTTCTGTCAAAATCTCTGCCTAGAAATGTTTCACAGATGTTCTGGAGACACTTTGCAGCTAATTGAATAACCCCCGTAATGTCATATGTAAAGAGGCGCAGCCACAGCCCATGTTGACCACGCACCCATCACTATGTGGCCACGCCCCTTCACCTGCTATGTGTGGATGGGGGCCAAGAAAGTAGCTGTACCAAAGTCCCAAATTCCTCTTGGCGGCCCTTGCTAACACTGATAAGACCTGGTGAATCTTACTGCAGGCAGGGGTTACTGCCAGCAATAGCACTGCTATTGTCAGAGGTGGATCGAAAATTCCCATTTTTGCAAGAGATCCTTGTGACGAAACGAGTTTGATAACACCGTAATCAGCCTGTCCCTCATTTCTCATAAAAAATGTGGATTATAGCATGTACTTTTTATAGACCTTGCTTTTGTTCCCCAGCTCAACAGTGTCTAATTACATGTGGATAAGGGGACATTGTAGCTCATTGTAAATATTTAAATTGTATATTGATATTGCAGTGAAGCTGTTATTCATTGTTCTTAAAGTGAAGCCAGGTGGGTTATGGGTAAGGATGAGATTCCAGGATACAGTTTAGGGGGTTGAAGCTACATTCATTCTCCCCCTCCTTTCTCTACAGGAAGCAAGGAGCAGCTGGGGACCCTGTGACATCACAAAGTAGTGTAAGTAGTTAATTTTAGGAGGGGCTGACTGCTACCGTATCTTTGAAGGTGGCCAATTAGTATCCTTTGTTCTCCATAGGACTAGTCCAGACCTTTTGTCTGCAACCCAGCAGGGGCTTCTGTGGAAGCACAGCTCATCTTCACTCCCCCCTCCAACCCCCTGAGCCAGTACCCACTAATGTTTCAAGAGGGAGAGAGCCAGGGGTTTGCCCAGGGAGGGGAAAAGACTGTGGAAATTTGTCTGTAGATAAGCAGCCACTCCAGGGGGGAGATGATGGTCATTCTGTGGATTGATTCCTGGAAGGTGCAAGGTGTGGTGTTGAGTTGCCGTTCTCTACCAGAAACTACATATGCAACTGAGAGAGATCCATGGGTCTGCAAATCAGGACAGCCAGGTGACTGTAACTCCTTAAGCTAGTGGGGTAAGGGTCAGATTATGTGGTAAACCTGCCTGGCATTTATTTACTCTATGCCTATAATATTCTAGTGATTGTTTTTGTTACAATAAATGTACTGTACTTTTCTAACTGCACTTGCCTGAGTGACTAATAAGAACCCTAAAAGGTACTGGGTAGGCTTCCCTGGCACAGGCAGGCACCCCTGGGTGGCCTGCCAGAGTGAAGTTGATAGAATTGGCCCAGAAAACCCGGTCTCTTCACAATCCTCCACAGTGGTGATTCAAATAAACTAATGAGCTGCAACAATGGGTCCTCTGAGATTATTGCAGCTGTAATTTTACTTGGCATGGTGCTACCAGAACCTGAATAACAGACCAAACTACCAAAGTTTCTACTCTTATATAGAGGTGGCAGCAATTCCTGACAATGAAATGATGGTCACGTGATTATCAACACCTGGCTATAATTATCTACTTAGATTATATGGAAGCAGCAAGAGTGTTCTTAGTTTTCCATATATGCCCTGATCACATTAGCTTATTTATTGAATGAATAATGACAAAGTAAAATATGCTATGGGTTATTTGTCACATGAGATTAGATTTGTCAATTGTTTGGACTAGATGATTGTTAATTGTGTCTTGATATGTAAATACACAAAACTGCATGCGGTTGTACTTTCGATTTCACATGACTTTATAACGGGTACAATTTTTCATGCAATATTGATACGATATGAAACAATATAAGGTATAGAAATATGCAGGTTACATTTTGTATCCCGTTCGGCTCTCCCTGCTCTAGTAGTAGCCCTAGATGCAGGAAATGCATTTGACAGAGTGGCCATTCATACAGCGTACCTTGATGAATATGGGGATACAGGGAGCCTTCTGCAAAGGAATAGCGGCCCTATGTCACAATTTATTTATTTTTTTCATTGAAAGCCCGGGATCGATGCTTTCGTGCCCTAGTGGTCGAAAAATAAAACTTAAAAATGTTCAAAAGGGTGTGGTACGTGGCCATCCTCTAAAGAGGTACATGCCTAATCCCGGATCCAATAGGACCCTTAGGGGGCAAGGCTAAGAGAACCCCTTTAGCCCCTGGGATCTGCCGGAGCTTCACTAGGGCTCAGAAACCATTTGAATAACCAGTACCACAATCTTTGTGTTCAGCCAAGCGGTTTCCAAAGTGTGCGCCGTGGCTCCCAGGGGTGCCACAGCACTGTCACAGGGGTGTCGTGGCCAGGAAAAAAAAACAAAAAACTTGCCAATCCAGCAGCACCTGGGACCCAGCATCCTCCTCCCTCCTTGCTTCTCACTGAATGTTGGGCATGACGTCATCACGTCCGACATATTCAGTGAGAAGCGGCGGGAGAGAGGAGGATGCTGGGTCCTGGGCGCTGCCAGATTGGTGAGAAGATAGAAGAAAGAAGGCCAAGAATGGTAAATAAAGAAAGGGGAGGGGAAATGGTGATAGGAAACAGCAATGGAGGGGCAAAAGAATGAAGAAGGGGGTAGAGTGTGGATGAAGGGGGGCACATGGTGTGTGGATAAAGGAGGGCACAGTGTGATGATTTTTGTACATGTTGTTTTATTTTGTTTGATCTTATTACTCTTAGTATTAGCTGTAAATTATTCTTTGACATAAATATAATTGAAAAAAAAAATATATATATTATTTTCCCTTGAATTTATTTGTATTATTTTTGCCAACAACTTACTAAGTATTTCTGTCCTGACGTAAATACTTATTGCGTTATTTTGACCCAACTACTTATAAAACGGTACTGCTCGGTTAATATTTTGGAGGGGTGCCTTGAAAAAATTATAGAGACTCTAAGGGTGCCGCGAACTGAAAAAGTTTGGGAACCACTGGTTCAGCCTGTAAGCTGTGAAGTTTACCCCTGCTATAAGACGGTGAGTTGATCGCGATGCGGAGAAGACGGAGTGCCAGCGATCTTCAGCCCTGTTGGCGTCATTACCAGACGGTTTCTTTGACATCTTCTACACTTTCATGCACTGGAATTTATACGGCCATGTCAGGTGCCGTCCCTGTGCCGCCCATCCGCACAAGGACAGACGCCTTTGCTTCTTCTTCTAGACTCTGCTGGCCGGTTGTGTACTCTGCGCAGACGCTATTTGGCTCACGACAGTGGCAGCTGACGTCAGCCCCGCCGACCTTGCATTTCCTCCCTCACTCCCTATATAAAGAGTCACTAGGTGTTTATGGTTCAGTATCCTGACAGTCCATCGGTGATGCCACCTAACAACGAGCTGTGGCCAGTAAAGCAGTCTATCAGGTCGATCCCTGGTATTACATCTACAGGTCATATTCGCTGATTAGTGGATGCGTTTTTTATATATATATATATATATATATATATATATATATATATATATATATATATATATATATATATATATAAATCTCCCAGGAAGCTACTATGTTTGAATGAGCCTCTGTTTGCTCCTAAAACTGTGTATTGAATTTTTGCAGCTGATTTTATTTGCTAATTTGACTTATTATAATCGATGGGAGCTTTTAAAGGTCCATTACAAGTATGAAAGGCTAATTAGCCATAATTGAGACTCTCCAAGTAGGATCTAAGAAAGTATATTAACTGGCTCATCTCTCTGTTTCTTATATGTGGAACTTTGTATTCTGTGTGCATCCTTGATGAGGAATTTGTTTGGAATAGTGACATTGATTTCAATCGATCACTGCTCACCAACGTTTTTCAGTCTCGCAACCATTATTTATACATCTTTGATGTTATTTAAGACTTTGTCTCCACTTCATATTTGTACTATTTGTTGGTGGTCTAAAGTCTAAGGGGCATATTCAATTAGGTGACGGATCGCAGTAACGTGCAAAGTGCTTATTACTGAAGGTAATACGGGACCGCAATAATATGGATTTTCCTTTGCAAAGCTATGGGCTGCGAACGAAAATCCGCCTTATTGTAGTGCTGCGGATTACGTTTGTGCCCGGTTCTGGCGCGTTACCGCGATCCCGGCACTTAATTGAATATTCTCTTAAATGTTTTACACAGCTACTCATAATACTTATAGTTTATACATACATTAATTATTGTTTGTTTTTATTTATATTGTATGTATGTTTTTGTATTAAATTATTTTATCCTTTATGAACTCTTTAATCAGTTTCAGCTAAACTGTTTCCAGCGCTGCTTTCCGTGTTTGGTTGGGCATTTTACCAATACCTCCAACTCCCACACTACTTTAACTCCCTCAAGCTGCGCCCAATCTTGGAGAAATGTTTGCTGCTAGAAACTTTCTGTTGCGGTTCCTTTCTAACCAAGAGACTTATCACCACCATATATCGGATCTTGGTCCAACACAATCGGCCCCAAAAGGACCTCCACGAATGGGAGCGAGATTCAGAGGTGGTATTGAACCCAAAAGAGTGGGCTAAAATCAGGCTAAACCTGGCTAAAATTTCCATATCTGTTCGAGAACGCTCACAAGATCTTCTGTAGGTGGTACTGGGTCCTCACCTGTATGTGCTCAGTTTTCCCCAATCCGAAAATTTGCCTCTACTGGCAGGAAATCCACTCACTCATATTAACCATCAAAGACATCTGCATGCCGTCCTCTGTATTGTACACACTGTTACCCAGACCTATCCCTGACACCCCTCACCACTCGCAAAAACTGATTTGCCACATATTAAATGAAACGACATTCCTCACAGCCATACACTGTAAAAGCATCTCCCCTCACTCTCTCTGCAGTCTATCCAGAATGTATGGGCCACTTATCGCATGGAGAGCATCACAGTAAAGCTTCACAACATCCCTACTACCTTCGAGGTAGTTTGGTCACCATGGACCACTCATTATGAAGCTTCTCCTCCTTTTACTACAACCTCTTCCCACTAGCTACATTCACCCCATTCACCCTCATAACATTAGAGATTCAATGTTGACTGACACCCCATCCTCACTTTTTTTTTGCATCAATATTTTTTACTCAACTTTTTCAAAGATATATGGGGTACAGAAAAAAAGAAAGGGGGAAAGAAATTACAAACAAAGGGAGACACATAAGGAATCCCCTCGCAGGGGGAAAGGAATCACTCAATTAAAATGGAAATTAAAATAAAGCACACAATAACAACAATGCGCATTTAGAAATAAAAGGAGAGAACAAAACAATCCAATAAAAAAACAAAAAAACAAACAGACAACCCCAAAGAAATACAGCAAGGCATATCAGCCTTCATTTTAATCAACCAGAGATGTCTCCACCATGGGAGGGGTACCAGGGGATAAGAGCTGATCAATGGGCTGGGGAGATTCTATAAGGGCCGCTGGAGAATGAGCTGTTGGGAAATCGGGAGTATCTTGGGCAGCCCCGGGTCCATCTGTGATATATTCATGCCACCTGAACCATTTTATGATAGGAGCTGATGCAGGTGAGGAGTAGGGCGTATCTGTTGTTTCCATCTCAAAGCTGTACTGTAGCTTAGAGATGATTCGGGCAGTGGTAGGGGGGGCTTGAGACTTCCAGTTTTGTGCTATTGCTGCTCTAGCAGCTATTAATATGTGGCCCAAGATGTAGCGATCGTGCTTCGGAATGGAAGTCGGGTAGACATGCAGAAGAGCTAGGGCTGGGTCTGGAGCGACAGGAGTCTTTAGAACAGTTGAGATCAAAGCAAATACCTCACCCCACACCGGCTGAATCATCGGACATGACCAGAAGACATGAAAAATATCAGCTATTTGGGAACATTGGCGCCAACAGAATTTCCCATCCTCACTTTTGCTAACTAACCCCCCCTCAATTTTTTCCCCCTCCTCCCCCCACTGTATGTTTTTTCACTAAAAACTTTTGTATAGAGATTTCCCTTGATATACATAGGTTCCCTTTTGTTTGATTAAACTCTACATCAGTCTCTTGTTTATGTTCCTATTGTGCATAGGTGTTCCATTACACCTATGCACCTGTTAATTTATTACTGGCTCTCACCTTGTCAAAAATCAATAAAGTTTTGTTTCAAACAAAAAAAAAAAAAAGAAATATGCGGTTCAATACAGCATTTATATAGAAATGCTCATCCTAAGGAAATTAAAAAATAATTTATATAAATATTGTTTCTTAATAAACAAACATTATATGTGACATTTAGGCTGCATACTCATCAGCATAAAATTCACGTGTTGTACTAGCATTTTTACTACTAGTGCAATGTATAATAGCGGGGCTGAAAATGGAACCAACTGGTTCCAATTGCGTCAAGTCCACTCACAATGTTACTCACATTTGGGAGCATCATGGTTTCTGAACATTGCTTGCTGCATTTGATCATTAACACATCCATTAGTGTCCGAAATATTGAATTATTTTTTTTTAATGTATTAAACTGTTTACTAATCGCGTCTTGTTTAATTGAAGTATCATGGGTATTTATTAAGGAATCCATGAAATTTGGACCTCTAATGTAACTTTTCGTCCCCAATCCAAAAATCAAAAGCAAATTACTGTATCTGCCTTAAACTTCAAGTTACAGCAAAAATGCAGGCTTTTGGAACAGAATTAAAAACACAAGGTTAAATCAACATTAGGTATCCCAATTTTCTTAGCTGCTTAACAAAGGTATACATTACTACCACAAAAAAAAAATCTGCATGGTGCTCTTTCATAGTGGAGAAAAGAAAATAATGAAGTTGACGTTTGATTACTGTTGCATACATAATTTACAGAAGAAACCATGCTAGGTTAAAAACCATACCCAAAAAGTGTACAAAATTGAGGCAATGGGATAACCCTTCTATACAGAATTCTTTTAAAACTGAAACTTTCCAGAGAAAGTGAGACAGACAGAATGATAGTCAATCATGGCAGCTGGTCCTCCAAAGTGCACATTTGGTAGTCTTTTAAATGCTGACTACCATATTACTATCTACTCAAACCCACTGTATTACATAGCTGGGACCACTTTACAGATGAAGAAAAATACATTTTGATTATGAGAACTGACGTTTCAAATGCAACCAGTGATTCTGGAACCTCAGTCTGCAAGCATCATGAAAAGGTACTGCTGTTAAACAATGAATAATTTCCGTAAACATACTGTAATCTTTTCTTGTCTCACACAAAAAAGGAGTCAAAAAAACCTTAACAGTTGTGTCACTAAAGTGTGCCAAAGAACCAGGGGCGGATCTAGAAAAATGCTGTACCCGTGGCAAGATAGGGGGGGGGGCGCGATTTAGGCCCCGCCCCTTTCTAACATCTTAGGCTGCTGACGGCTGCACACTATGTGCAGGTCCGTCCAGCCGTGACAGGCAGGGACAGTGTGCTGCCCGGCTGCTCTGATTGTGTTTTAAACACAGTCAGAGCAGCCGGGCAGCACACTGTCCCTGCCTGTCACGGCTGGACGGACCTGCACATACTGTGCAGCCGTCGGCAGCAAGTGTCTGCTAGGGGGGCGATCGCCCCGATCGCCCCCCCCCCCCCTGGATCCGCCACTGCAAAGAACATAATGAGTGTCAGCTTCATGCTGTTATTAAGCCAGGACAGAAACTTTCCCCAAAGTGCAGACTTCAACTGTCACACTGTAAAGAACAAACAGACATAGATATGCCAACAGAACTTGAATCCCCAGAGAAGAGTTTAACTGAACCTGCAGAAACAGATGTACTAAATCTAAGTATTACAAAGATTGGTTGTACACCAGTGAAATTGCATGGGGAAAAGAGAAGACAGCGGGAGGCATATGCTAAAAGAACGTACAGCCATTCAAGACAAGTTTACTCAAATATTGTCTCTCCTAGCACACCATTAGAATCACCCCAGAAAGTAAACCAATGTTCAGGTTGTGATGATTTACAGTCTGATATATGAATTAAAGCAAAAGTGTGAAGAGACGCCACGACAAGAAGTAATAAACATATTAACTCTGGCACCAAAGAACTGGATAATTAGGCAGACTGAAGTAGAATTTTAAACAATCAAGAAACCTTAAAGCAACCTATGGCATTCTGGCAGAATCTAAAAGTATAGAGGGAAAGCCCTTGTATAAATCGTTTATCAGGTACAGCAGTTTTACAAAGATGATGAACTTTCTCAGATGTGCTCTGGAAAGAGACTGTTTCTGTAAATGTTCCAGGAGGAAAAAGGATTCACAAACAGAAAAGGTTACTCCTAGTAACCTTGAAAGAGCTTTATCTTGCTTTCAAAGAGCGTTTTGTTCCTTATTAACTCCGTGGTGCATTAATATTGCTGCAAGAGGTAGGCATTCTTAAAGTTATTGGTAACTGTTCTACCACTAAAGTTGCACTACAAAGACATAACTGAAATCCTTGTTTGTTCTTCAGTCTCACAAACAAGTATGCTTCATCGATGTGACAAATGCCCAGGGCTGGACGCACTTCAGAGAGCAGTTGAAAAACTTTTTCATGATGGTGACATGGATGATGATGATGTAAAACTGGGCAAATGAAAATGTGCACTGCATAAAGTTTTTCTATGTGTCACAAAGTGAAATACAAGACTGTGAAACCAAGCTGCATAGACGTCTAGAAACAGCAAAGACTGTGGTAGGGACACGTACTCATCACAAATTTTGGCCTATTAGTAATGATGAGCTACACATATACTGCTTGCCATCAGGCGACATGAATACAGCAGGAACCAGAGTTAGTGTCACTACGACCACAGTCACAAAAAATGTAGACAAAAGTGATTTGCAACCTGGAACATACATAGCAGCAGTGTATGATAACATCTGGTACATTGGGTATATTATACAATGTAATGAGGAGGAACAAGATGTGCTGGTCCACTTCATGAAACAAAACCAATCAACAAATGTGTTATCCAGGCCCTCAAGAGATAAGTGTTTTGTTCACACATTACACTTATTGATTGTAGACTATATCATCATCATCTATTTACATAGTGCCACTAATTCCGCAGCACTGTACAGAGAACTCATTCACATCAGTCCCTGCCCCATTGGGGCTTACAGTCTAAATTCCCTAACACATACACACACACACACACACACAGACTAAGGTCAATATGTTAGCAGCCTATTCACCTACCAGTATGTTTTTGAAGTGTGGGAGGAAACCGGAGCACCCAGAGGAAACCCACGCAAACATGGCGAGAACATACAAACTCCTTACAGATAAGACCATGGTCGGGAATTGAACTCATGACCCCAGTGCTGTAAGGCACTTAGCCACAGTGCATAGCTGACCAGCTATGCAGCTATGTGTTTATGTTAATTTATGAAGCTATTACCACTTGTACAAGTATATAGGGGTCATTACCACTTGTACAAATATATAGGGGTCATTTATTAACCATAAAAATGCAGAGGAGTATTTTTTTGTCACTGTTTGCATACACAAGGGCACACCCACATTCTTTTTTGAAGTACATTTGTGTAGGTGCTGTAAACAACCATTAGTGGTTTTGCAGTCTGTACTTACTGTTCCATTTCCCCTCTAAAACACTTCTACGCCTCATTTTTGCCTTGAAAGAATAATCACCATAAGGGGATGTTTATTTAATTTGTCTTATTTGTACAATTTAGAGTTTTAATTGCATTATTCTTGTGTACCTATAAATGTGTTTAGGGGTGTAAATTGCACCTTTTTGTTACTTAAAAGTGTCTGCAGCCAACTGCTAAACTGAGAATCGAAAGCTAAATGCACTTTCTCTACGCCTTACTGTTCATTGAGATATGTCATCCCACAACATACAATCTCCTTTCTGTATTTGCATACAGACTCAAGTGCATTACTGTTGCTATCCCACATTCAGCAATGGATAGCCAGATCTGTCCTTCCAATCCCATAGAACAATGCAACATTTTGCAAAGCAGTAATTGCTGCTATTTTCCAGTGTTAAACCATGCATTTATTTATAATAAGGGAAGCAATTGTGAACAATTAGCACATGATCTGCATGCTTGAATTTCTTCCAGTTTGCAAATGACCTTCCCTGAACTGCAACTTATTAAGTATCTTATATGTCTCTCTTTGGTCATTTGAAATTTTGTTATATGCTCAGAAATTAAGATGAAAATCTTTTGCATGTAACCCAGTTTGTATGACATGGAGGAAGCATGTCAGGCTCTTCACCCTTTCTGAACTACATTGTAAGGACCACACTGTTCCCCACGCAGGAAGTGGTAAAAAAAACAAAACAATTTCCTTTTAATTCCTGCAAACAACCACCCAGTATTTTAATATGCACAAAATATATTTCTTTTCACTTTACTCTCATAAGATATTAAGGTATTTATTTTTAGGAACAAAATATATTTTCCATCCACTTTTCTTACTGAGATTAGAAGGAATTGTGTACCGCACTGAGTAAACCCTCAAAATCTCAGTGATTATTTTATTTTATCTGGTTTATAATAACCAAATATAATGAGTTATATATAGTTCATCACTGAAAGAGGTGCGCCCTCGCATGATATAAATGTATATCATAAAGGAAGAGAAAGAGTATGCGTAATGGGGCATTTAAAGGGTTAGAATAATAGCAATATCTGAAAAATAAATGTATTATCTTTATTAATCTTTATTAGTATTATTTTAAAACACACCAAACAATAAGTGTGCACATATAAACTTTTACTAACATTTACATAATTAGCAAAATATTAAAAAGTGCATAATGAATGGAAAACCAGAAATAGGAATACAGTTAAAAAGCAGTATTACTGCTCAAACTGTGCTGCTGTAGATATAATTGTCAATATGAATAAATATATCTTATAATACAACTCCTCAATAATGTGAATGCTCTATATTGTCCCTAGTGGTCTCTCCAAATAGGAAGTATAATGAAAATGAAACAATATCATGTACCCATTTGTAATGAGGAGAGATCCCAAAATAGGGTACCTGTCTAAAATGATCTAATTAGCCGTTGATAGTGTTTGGAAAATTGTGAGCTATTGTAATTCTACACAGTTCCGGACTACAATAAATACCAGAATGGTACCAACTATAGTACTGTGTGGTATGTTAAGCAGCTCTTATTAATGTAATCAGATAATGCTGATAAAAGTCATAAACTGAGTAGGTTATACCATAGATTATATCATTTTGTAGGTTTACTCAGTAATGATGAGTCTCTCTAATAGAGTGTGACGCCCCTTAAACCGCTGTAAATATAGTTGTAAGAGATCTAAGAGACCCTGTTTATATGTCAACTTTATTCAGCAAAAATATGCATAATATTCACTATAAGATAATGAGACAGAGATCTCTAATATAGCGGCGGTTTAAATGACCTGATTAGAGGTCATGTTGGGTCTTATACCAATATCATTTATAGAGAGACTATAATCTCATTGAAGACACTGCCTAGCTTATGCTAAAATAGGCAACTATACAGCGCTTACTTCACTGCATGATATGAGTACGCTTACTCATATCATGCAGTGAAGTCGTTTTGTCTCACCAATCCTCTGTACTATAAACCTCCCTCCCTCAAGAATCGCTCCCTAGTTTCTATTAGGTAGGGAATTCTCACATAACGCCGCGATTCTTGTACTTAGCACCTGATAATTTTTGTTGCCTCTGGTAATACTAATTTTAGCTTGACGCCACTTGAGACTTTCTAGTGGGACCACTATTTAGATCCTATTGGAGTCATCAAGGTTATACCAATATTGCCTATTAACCGTTCAGGGGAATTATTTTACAACTCCTGCTACGCTGTTTGGTAAATTATCCTCAATGGGCACTGCATATTCGGGTTAATAATTACCCTTGTTACATTATATTGTGACACAAACCCGATAATAGCACTTTCACACTATCAGTTACAGATAGTGCTTTGTTCAGCTATAGATACAGAGGCTCTAGTCACTATTGTCTATTATGATGTATATTAGGGGTGTGCACCGGCCACTTTTCATGTTTTGGGTTTTGGGTTCTGATTAGCTTCAGGTTTTGGGTTCTGATTGGTTTTGCCAAAACACTCCACTCAAGGTTTTGGTTCTGATTTAGGGTTTTGGGTCCTGATTTTTTTTTAAAAAGCATAAAAAGTGCTCAAATCCATATTTTTGGTTTTTTTTTTTCACTTCTACACTATTATTAACCTCAATAACATTCATTTCCACTCATTTCCAGTCTATTCTGAACACCTCACACCTCACAATATTGTTTTTAGGCCAAAAGGTTGCACCGAGGTAGCTGGATGTCTAAGCTAAGCGACACAAGTGGGCGGCACAAACACGTGGCCCATCTAGGAGTGGCACTGCAGTGGCAGACAGGATGGCAGTTTCAAAAGCTAGGCCCCAAAGAGCAAATAATCCAAAAAAAAAGAGGTGCAAGATGGAATTGTCCTTGGGCCCTCCCACCCACCCTTATGTTGGTGAAATAGGACATGCGCACTTTAACAATTTTTGACTGCAGGAACAGTGAATGTAGTTAAATATTGCAGTACTAATTTTTTTTGACTGCAGAAACAGTGAACGTAGTTAAATATTGCAGTACTAATTTTTTTTGACTGCAGGAACAGTGAACGTAGTTAAATATTGCAGTACTAATTCTTTTATACTGCAGGAAAAGTGAACGTAGTTAAATATTGCAGTACTAATTTTGTATACTGCAGTAACAGTGAACGTAGTTATATATTGCAGTAGTATTTTTTTATACTGCAGGAACAGTGAACGTAGTTATATATTGCAGTAGAAATTCCTTTTTACTGCAGGAACAGTGAACGTAGTTAGATATTGCAGTAGTATTTTTTTTATACTGCAGGAACAGTGAACGTAGTTATATATTGCAGTAGAAATTCCTTTTTACTGCAGGAACAGTGAACGTAGTTAGATATTGCAGTAGTATTTTTTTTATGCTGCAGGAACAGTGAACGTAGTTATATATTGCAGTAGAAATTCCTTTTTACTGCAGGAACAGTGAACGTAGTTAGATATTGCAGTAGAAATTCCTTTTTACTGCAGGAACAGTGAACGTAGTTAGATATTGCAGTACTAATTTTTTTATACTTTTTTTTAGAATTATTTTATAATTTGTTTTTATAATTTTTTTATACCAATGGACTTAGCAGGACAGAGCACAGGACACAGCACCACTGGACTCAGCAGGACAGAGCACTGGACAAAGCACCACTGGACTCAGCAGGACAGAGCACAGGACACAGCACCACTAACAAAACCCAACCTCCCTGATCAATGCCCGAGTGAAGATGGTGGCGGCAAGCGGGGAATTTATAGAATCCGAGTATCGCGAGATCCGACGGCGGGATTTGGACTCATAGCCTCGTTTTCAGTTTTTGTCAGTGGTGGAAATACCCGAACAGTGCTTGGATCGCCCTCGGATACGCACTGTTCGGGTGGGCTCGGATTGCGATAATCCGAGTCCGCTCATCGTTAATTTATATTGATTCCAATCCACAGTGATTTATGAGCAGATAGTATTTAGTTTATTATTAGTTTATATAATACAAGTTAACCCGTGCATGATACTCATGCATTCTAGTCAAATCAAGCTACTTAAGGTGTTAAAAAGGTTCTTGTCATGCATTTGGGCCATAGCCCAGGCCTCAACCACCAACCACTCCCCACTGTCACCCCCGGCAACCACCAACCACTCCCAACTGTCACTTCTCCTTCAAGAAATATATATTATTTTTTTTAAATCTTTATAAACACTTTTAACAATTAACAAATTAAATTAACAAATTAAAAACATCTTAGTATACCAAATTTCAGCCCTTTCTGAATTTTTTTTACACACACACTAAGAATTTAGTAGGTCAGTGTATAACTCCGCCCAGCAGGTGGCGCTGCAGCTTGGTTTTATTTTTTCCACACACACACACACACACAGACAGACTAACACACGCCACTAGACATTTATATTATAGATGATTATATGTACACTTCAGTGTTCAGGTTATAGAAAATGTGTCATGTCTGATATCATTTTAATCCCCTATTCATCAGCAGCTGTCCGGTTCATTCGCCGAAGAGATCGCATATTGCATGCTCTAGTTATTGATGTTAGGGAATAAATAGTCAGAATGATATTAAACTGTAAAATGCTAATGGACTAGTTGTAACTGGTTTCTGGGCAGGAGAATCATCTGGAATGTTGACCCTCAGCCTTTGAGGGGGTTGTTTGAACTAGCCTATGACCTGTTTACACTGGACCCATCTGAAATCTGGACCTATAGAAGCAAGCCACGTCATCTGCATTGTTCTCTCTGTAACACTGAATGTATATAATCATAGCTGTGCTCCCACTAGCCTCAATCTACTCTGACCACAGTATTCTAGAGTGATATACTGTTCACTGGTACCTGTGGGAGCGCAGTATGTATTTATCTCTTTTTGATATTGGCTGTACTGTATTATAATCATGTATTGAACTGTTAAATGTTACATCTGCTAAAATAAATTACTTTGTGCGTTGGAAACACAATATAATCGCTGGGGCAATGCTTATTTGAAAACGATAAAATTACTTTAATAGTGGATATGCTTGAGGGGGAAGGTGGCATGGGAAGGAAGAAGAGAATAAGGTGTAGACTTTGTCTCCAGAGTTAGGAGGGAAGGGGGCATGGTTGTTAGACTGGAGGGAGAAGGTGGGGTGATAGAGGCCTGATGAAAAGAGATATTGTGACTTATAGACTCGATTTTGGAGGTGAAGTTGTGGCAAAAGGCAAATTCAAGAACGTATAGTGAAGATGGATGTGCCACCTGCCCTGATTTTGGATTGTTTCTGACTAACATATCCATGAGCCACTGACTTGCTATTTATGTCCTTTATTTATGCTAGTCATTTCTACTCTTTACTGCTTAGGGT
Source organism: Mixophyes fleayi (assembly GCF_038048845.1). NCBI lineage: Eukaryota > Metazoa > Chordata > Amphibia > Anura > Limnodynastidae > Mixophyes > Mixophyes fleayi. Next base: position 248,390,584 of record NC_134403.1, on the reverse strand, counting down.
TAAGTTTCTAATATTTCTTTGTTTAAACCTACCACACATTGCCTTACGGAAACTGAGTTCCAGTGATAACATAATGCTCTATGGGAAATAGGGGTTCTATAAATAAAGACTGGATGCCATTCTATAGGTTTATTAGGAATTTGGTGGCAAACATTACCTTATAACAGGCTATACCTTATGGAGACTAGCCCCAACCAGGTATTGGCAAATCAATTAAAAGTCCTGACCCAGTTGGTAATTATCCACTAGAGAGTCTCCTCAGGAGGAAATATTTAGAGGGCCTCATATTGCTGTTGCTGAATAATTTTGAACTAATCCAGGATTAGACCTCAGTTGCTGGGAGCAATCAATAATTAATGGCAAGGAAGTAAACAAGGTGGAAGAAGTTCAGCATTGACACCTGTAGTGAGCTGGATTTAAGAAACTGAAATGATAAACACAAAGGGAGAAGCTGATGAGCTGGGAGCCCAACACAATAGTAGGATACACAGTGACAACCACCGAGCTGGTCAAGCACTCACAACTCCTTAATATCATGCATCCCAAAAATTCAAGAGACTGGGGTAGAAAAACCTCACTAGGCAAAATACTGTGAACACATAGTATAATAATCAATTGTTAACCCGAAAAGAGACACTCTAGTCGGGGGGTGCACCCAACACTGTTTCCATATAAAGTATAGAAAGGGAAGGGGGAGAGATACGGAGAAGACTGTGTTATTCGAGGTGCTCCGTGAGTGCTCAGTAAAATTTAACTTTTATTGAGATCAATTAAAATGGAAAGAGGATGAGCGAAATAATTAAAAGAAAAAATAAAATTTGTGATAAGTGATTAAAATGCAAAATGAATTTTGCAAAGTCACACCTATAACCTCATAAATATAATGTAGGCTTAAATAGCACTGATACTATGTCTATTAAACACCTAACTAGTATAGTGTATATACAATAAATTCACAGGTTTGTATTTCTAATGACTAGGTTTCTATCATGCTATTGCTGTGAGTAGTTTGTTTCTAATGTGATATTAATACTTTTGCGTCATAAGAAACAATATATATATCAGGAAATGTCAACTGTTACTATATACATGGACGTGTCTGCTTTTTGTTTTGTTTCTATCTAAAGAGGTCAGTGATCGGGTCATGTGATCGGGCAGTCCATAAGCAATCATCTGACGCTCATGTGATTCCTTTTTCTCTACTTAATAAGCGCTTGTAGGCGTTTACATTTTACTTACCTCTGAAGAAACGGCTGAGCACAGAGAAACGCGTCAGGAGACTTACTTACCAGTAACTTACCAGTTGTTGGCCCTATTAACCCCGGAGTTTATTTGGATTATTAAGAGGATTTTTTCATCTCAGGAAGCAACCTGCAATTTATGCTGAGTATCACACTAAGAGCATCGATGTTTGGTTCTGGAATCTGTAGGCTCATATAGGAAGATAAATACCTGTTTATCTCACTATCGAGTGGTGCTACTTGCACCTAATGATATATATTGGACACTTATATAGTGGACATTGCCTATATTCATCATTTGAGCCTGCTAAGGACCCAATACCACCTTTTTTCTCAGCTTGTATTACGGATAATATCTCTGGTTACGGTTTGCTTTACCTGTCTCTATAATCTATATGGTACCATATCTACACATATTTTTGGCCACTATCTCTGGACATTGCATGTTTATTTTTTGGAATCATTTAGCTGTTGATTCAACTGGGATCAACATTGGGATCTATTTCAGATGCTATAATATATGTGTTTTATAAGTATATTTGTGATATCCATATAATGGTGTAATAAATTGAATCATTTTTTTTAATTATACTCCATGCTTTGCGCTCTCTTTTCTACCTATGGTCTATCTGCTATTTTTGACAGATCCAGATTCTGTCTTTAGAGAGCTGCAGCATTCAGTATACTAAATCAAGGGTCCTTTTTGCAGAGCCTTACATTGGTCTTTTGTTTTTTTATCTAAAGATCAGGCTCATGTACCCACGTCCTTTTGTACAGACTGCAGTATAGACATCATCTAATATACCATACACTGCATCCTTGGATCTATACTTAAAAAAGGGAAGGTTTTGGTCTGGACTGCTGTGTTGCAGAGATAAATTCAAACCACAGGACTGCTGATATGGGGCTCTACATGAGAAAATTTCACTGCTGAGTATAAAGTGTTGAGGTAATTTTTTTTACAGTTCTTTAGACCTGACTCTGTATAATGTGTGGGGGCATTGTTGGGTATACTATGCTTAAATCATGCATTACTCTGTTTCTACGTGTCTTTTTACTTAGTTTGTAATATAAAGAGTACATGATATTTTGAACTATTATATTTTGTACACAGTCTAGTGTAAATGTACAAAAAACAAACTCTACTCTTGAGAGAGCTCATATAAAATCACTGTGACCTATATGCAAATACGGAGGATCAGCATGAAAGTCTACATACTGCTCTACATTATTTCCCAGGTGGCTGTCTTTCTATGCCACAGCTTTCTGAATCACAAGCACACGGTAAATGAAGTGACAGATCTTCTTTAACTATTGATGAATGGTTTTGCCAGACCTATGGGACAGAAATGAAAATGTGCATAGTAAATAGTGCAGGATTGCATAGTGTGTTATATTTTTTACGAATTATCAAGTAACACCCACGCATCCTTCCCCAAGGGTTCTGTCCTTTGCCCTCTGCATTTTTCTCTGTACACCTGCTCCTTAGGTGAACTCATCAGTTCCTTCAGCCTCCAGTACATAACAACTTGACGGCATATAAGAACCACTTGGTCCATCTAGTCTGTCCATAAAACTACCACCTCTATGCCGATGACACTCAACTCTCTTCTTCTGATCTCTCCCCTTCCCTCCTCTCTCGGGTTTCCAATTGCCTCTCTGCCATCTGGATCTTCTTACGCTTTCTCAAGCTTAACCTGGCCAAAACTCATGGTCTTCCCTCCATCAAGAGTCTTCTACCCTCCCGACCTCATTGTTGACAACACAACTATATCCTCTGTTCCGCAACTACGCTACCTTGGAGTCATTCTTGATTCCTCCCTCTCCTACGCCCCTCTCATTCAATCCCTTGCCTAATCCTGTCACTTCCAGATCCGCAACATCACCCGTATCAGGCCCTTCCTCTCCCAGTATGCCACCAAAACTCTTATCCACTCACTGATCATTTTCCGTCTCGACTCCTGAAACCTTCTCCTTACTGGCCTCTCCAGCTCCCCTTTCCAACTCCACTGCTCCCTACATCTCCAAATTCTCTCCTCCCACTCCGGTCGGCCAATGACCCTCGCCTTTGCTCCCCTCTGGTAACCACATCTCACTCCCTTATCCAAGATTTCTCCCATGCTACCCCCACCACTGGAATGATCTCCCTCATTCTATCACACTATCCCCTAGCTGATATATTTACAAACCGTCATTGAAACACCCCCATTTAGAAAAGCCTACCAGTCCTCCACTTAACCATTTCACCATGTAGTATACCTCACCCTCTTTCATCCTCCACCTCTCTTACTCTTGCTTCTTGCCCTCGCATCCCCTTCCATTGGATCACCCCCATGTGTCAACTGTTTGTCTGCCCCTTTCCCTTTAGATTGTAAGCACTAGTGATCAGGGACCTCTTCCCTCATGTTCTATTTACCTATAACTTTTGCTTACCAGCTACACTGCACACCTTCTCCTTGGGCTCTCTGCCCATTGACTCTACTCCTCCATTTTCTTTGCACCTCTTTCAGTAGCTGTTAGTTGCACCCACGCTGATGGCCACAGGTTTCAGCTACCACTGAATATAACCCTTGCACTCTAGTAGCTAGGTTCAGTGTTGTAGTGTTATTTGTTTACTGTATTGTACTGTTATACCATGTACTTTCTTGTTGTTTGCCATCTATACAGAGCTACGGACCACATGTGGCACCCTATAAAAAAAGGGGTTATTTTTATTATTAATAATAATAAGTTTACTTTTATCATGACCTCCAATGTGACCTATCCCATTCAGTGCATAATGCTCTGCTCCAAAAACGTCCCACTTATCTTGCTGCTGCAGTGACATGCTCTGAGTGATTTAATCCATAGTTGCCTTCTCTCAGGTAATGTTGGGGAGGATCCAAAATTCCTGGGAGTCCTCCCGAGAGAAAAGGAAAAACTTTTGTTTACTGGCCATGGGCCTGATTCATTAAGGATCTTAAATTAAGAAGTTTCTTATTTCAGTCTCCAGGACAATACCATGTTACAATGCAAGGGGTGCAAATGAGTTTTCGGTTTTGCACATAAGTTAAATACTGACTGTTTTTTCATGTAGCACACAAATACTTGATAGCTTATTTCTACACTGAAATTTAAAGTTGATATTTATGTGCTACATGAAAAAAAGGTCAGTAATTAACTTATGTGCAAAACATAAAACTCATTTGCACCCCTTGCATTGTAACATGGCTTTGTCCAGGAGACTTAAATAAGAAGCTTCTTAATTTAAGATCCTTAATGAATCAGGCCCCATTAATCTTAAACATTTTAAGATGCGTGGGCGGAGCTTAAGACAGGATTTGCGCATCATCCTGGCCCGCTCCCTGTTGTTATAGGCTTAGAAAAGTAATGTCTATTAGGGTGCGGAGCGAGAATGACACTAAGAGGCATATTCAATTGGTGGAAACGCCGAAAATCCCGCGGTCCACGCATTATTATGGTAATCGTGCGCTGAAAAACAGTTAATACGGTAATTTACTTGCTGGATTTCAGCTCGCAGCTCCGAGGCGCGAGCTGAAATCCAGCTACAAATTACCGTATTAACTGTAGTTGTTTTTCCGCGGCACGGAAAAACAACAATTGAATATGCCCCTAAGGGGCATATTACGGTAATCGTGTGCGGAAAAACATGTCATACGGTAATTTTCAGCTCGCAAAATCCAGCTACAAATTACCGTATTACATGTATTAGTTTTTCCGCGGCGGGATTTTTCGGCAATCCCGCCGTCAATTGAATACCCCCCCTAAAAGGGGTATTCAATTGTTAGCGAGATCCCCGGAAAACAAGCGCTCAAAAAATATCATCGTTAATACGGTAATATGCGCGTAAATACCGTTAATATGGTAATTTTACTGTAATATTTTTAACGCGCTCGTTCCGGCCGCGCCGGAGCAACAATTGAATACCCCCCTCTGAATTTGCTGCGAGCTGAAATTCAGCGAGTAATTACCGTATTAACGGTAATAGTTTTAGAGCGTGAGTTTTTCGGCGGTCCGGACGAACAATTGAATACCTGTGCGTTACCACTCTATAGCGCATGCGCAGAACCCGTCCTCGGAAGGTGGCACATCGCCACCCGCACCGTAAAAACAATTCTTAGGCACAGGCGGCTAGGCGGAGCAGTTAAGCATGTGATACGTGACATTGTTCTGGCACACGTCGGGACAATCGCGATTACATTTTAAGCACTCGTCTTGGATGAATACGAAGTTATAAGGTTCAGAAAATGAGAATAAATGTTGGGAACTGCATCTCAGAAGGGAATTGTGTAGTTGCGCAAGATTGAAAACCTACAATTGTCCCCGGCAAACTAGGGCCGCTATGGTATGATGCAATAATAGAAATAAAAAGCAATAACACAATACCGATGCACTGAAATTACAACCAATGTGTTAATTATTTTCACCGATATTACGTGTCATGTGCACATGTCTATGCCCGGAAGTACTGGTCGCTAGGTTACCGGCATCAAACAATATGGCAGCACAGTGAGTACACAATGAGTAGTCCTTTAGTTACGTTAGGGAGACCACGGAGAACTAGTATACTCCATGGACAACGCTATTACCAAGGGGTGCCCATACAACATGGGGAGGGAACTGGAATCGAGATGGCCCGGAGTGAGCCGATGCGCGAACCGTTAATAGATCAGATAACCCAGGGAAATCAGATGTCACCGTATGAACCAGCCAAGATTGGGTAACCCTGGCTTCTCTGAATATACCCCACATTAGCCAGTACAGGCCAATTAATCTCTCGTTACGAACGCTATTTCTCCCTGTGTATAATTCGGTATTGTTTGTTTACTCATAGGAGACGAGCCGCACCGTTTAAAGACTTCGCTGGTTACCTAGGTGAGTAACCTGGCTCAAAATGAGAAACGTCGATAGCAATTTTTTCCAAAGTTATTCAGAATATCATTTTGTCAGCTTCATTTTTCACTTCTTATATTTTATAATGTAATTTATATTACGATGCACCCTCTTTGCAATAACGCTTTTTGAGTTGTGAAATATATATATTTTTTGCATTTTAAAAATGCAAATAATGTATATTAAAGTGTATTCAGCAGTGCTAAGTGTATATGCGTTTTAAATAAAATTGTGCAGGTCTTGGGAAGCAATCTGACATATACCACATTACATTAATATATGAACTTTTCATGTTGCATGCAAGATATTGGCTTGCAGTATGGCACATTTTTTTAACAATGAAATTTCCGAAGTGCAGAGGGGTAATATTTTTATGGTTGCTTCTGAAATTGTTCTTAATGACTGACTGTATTACCCAGTATTGTTTTTTTTTTACTTTTTTGTTCCCAATTGTAAAGCGCTACAGAATTTGCTGGTGCTTAATAAATAAATGATGATGAGAACTCTCTGGCTACAAAATATCTTTTATTTTTTCCTCAGTGGCAACCCTTCCATCCAACAACATGTTCTTCCAAAAGAATGAAAACCCTTCATTTGGAAAAGAACAGGGTGAATGTCTTGGAATCCACTTCAAGGGAATAGTGATAAAACTTATTTAATTAAATGTTTGGGTTATATTTCAATTGTTTATGAGTTTTTGTTACTTTGTTATAGGTTCTGTCCCAAGTGATTTTGATCTGTTAAGCACCACAGTGAAACGAGTGAGTGAATTGGAGACAAGAGTACGATTTCAAACGCGGGAAATTCAGTTGAAGGTCAGCAGTGAGGACCTTTTTTTTTTTTTAAATCTGCTTTTGGCATTGTCTTTATATACGGAACCTGAAGACACCTGCTTCCTGCAACAAGTGATTTCCTCTTGCCCTCAATCATGCAAGCAGTAATTTGCCTGTCATATTGAAGCACACCTGTTACGTTTAATTTTTATTATTTGTTTACTAACAGTTATTTATATAGCACCATATTACAGAGTGTTTTATAGAGAATATTCTAATCATTTACATCAGTCCCAAGTGGAGCTTGCAATCTATATCCACCACACACACGTTCATTTTGACAGAAACCAAATACCGGTAGTTATCTTTATATACAGAACCTTGAAAACATTAGTTTCCTGCAACTATTTCCTCTTGCCCTCAATCCTGCAGGGGGTAATTTGCCTATATATTGAAGCACACCTGTCACTTTTATTTATTATGTATTAACAGATATTTACATAGCATCTACATATTATAGAGTCGTTTACAGAGAATATTTTAGTCATTCACATCAGTTCCCAGTGTAGGTTACAATCTATATCCCAGCACAAAGACACACACACACTAGTATTAATTACATACCAGTCTATCAGATCTTATATAGCTATATATTTGACATGACAACGTATGATTAAACATATATCTTGTTACAGCAATATACTGTCATTTCCTCTATATACAACTGTGTGTGAACATCCCATGTACTGCTAAGAACATGCTCCTAAAACACTTTTTATATCAGTAAGCAATACGAAGTGCTAAGAGGGTAAAGTTCTAGTTTATTCTGTGTCCTGGTCGATCATGTGAAATAACATTAACTCAAAAGACAGTCCCCACCAACAGTTAATTTGTATTATACCTAACACAAAATGCAGAAATATTGAGCAGAAAGTGAGGGGCATTTTATTTTTCAGCTGTTTCTTAAGGAATAATAAATAATGTCAGAAGTTATACCATACTAACCCACTTTTTGGTCTAACCCTCTGGGAGATCCTGGAGGGAAAGTAAAGTATAAGGATTGAAGAGGGGGCGGGGTGAAACGTGTCATTTTGGCTCCACACCTGCGATGCAATGACATGAAAGCACAATTTTGACGCAGAGCCAAAATGAAGCAATCCCATTGTATATTGCGTCATGGTAGTTCCCATCCTGCCCACTTCACTAGGAAGTGAGCAGGGTGTAGGAGAATCCCGGACATTCCAGGAGTGTAGGCAAGTATGAGTTATACCCCACTCCAAAACTTTACTTACCTGGATCCAGGCTTCATGCGATTTGGCAGGTCCCCCAATATTTTGCAAGCACCTGCCGCTGTTCTCTTGACTCTTGTTTGTTTCTGCTGGCAATGTATTGACTGTGGACAACACACTGGCTGTTTGAAAAAGTAGTCAGCAAGAGCCAGGAGAGTTTAGTAATGTTTGTCTGTAAGCTCTACGGATAGTCTTCCTTTTTTTTTTTTTTTTTTCAGACAAGCAAAGTAATGTCCATTGACAACACACTGGGGCTCATGCTGATTTGGGCATATGCCCATTTCTTTTAGTAAAGTATGCACATTTGTAACCTGTATGACCATATAAAAAGCATACGCCTATATCCATATGCAGATTTGGTCGCATCTGACATCGGGACAGGGAAGAAAGGAGCAAACGCAGTTTGTGTACAGTAAGGTCATGTTTGTGTAATTGTGTCCGAGGCATACCTGAAAGCTGTTGCAAATATGTCTGTCAGTAGCCATATGACTTGCGGGTGCCTGAGAGCTTGCGGAAATAGGCACTGATGATAATGACCACCACCAGCGCTAACTAGCCACTTTTAATTTTGTGATTGCAAATTAACGTATGAAACTGATTGTGCTTTTTTCTTACCTGTATTGTATGATTTTGTGGGAGTATTTTGGAATTACATTTTTTGCTACTTTCATTCGTTTGTGAGACGGAAGATTATACATGTTGTAATATAGAGCTTTTTTGTTTTTAAATCAAACCTAGTAGCTGTTGTGTTTTTCACTATTGAATTTCATGTTAGAAAAACTTTACCTGTATTTATAACCTGATTGGCTGTAAGTTTATCTGATGTACACCTGACATAAAGTTGGCACATCTTGTACTGGTGCAAAGCTGGATGCATCTTGCATCTCTGACTCGACATATAGGTGTAGATACGCTATTTTTAAGCTTTTGGGATTGCGTATCATTTATGAAATGATGCCAGGTTGAATTATCCTTTAAAAGTTTTAACTGTAGACTGGTTATTACGTTTTACTAATGCTTTACAATGTTAGCATAGGTTTGTTTTTGTTTTTTTGTAAATCCTGTGCGACAGGTACACTTTAATTTTAAGTGCAGATATCTGTGACACTGACTACATTCTGACATAACTTTTTTACATTCCTTGACTTCTTTCCTGAGACAAGTCTTGACTTAATTGCTACATTTGTAGAGCAGTTGAAATTTATTTACCACCGAACAGTGTAGAGCAACAGCTTCTGTGATTCATGTGGCTGCTTTTGGCCCAGGCTTTACATTCTTGTATAAGGTTTTGGTACAGAAAAATGTCTTTTACACAGAGCGTAATATGCCAATGATTGGCAGATTTGTGCATTCTACATTTAGAATATATCAAGGGTTTTAATAAGGTACAGGAGGGATACATTCTTTAAAGGAAGAGAAGTATTAGAACACAAGACACTGAAACTGGAAGGAAGTAGGTTCAGAGGAAATGTGAGGAAAAATTATTTCACAGAAAGGGTAGTAGATAAGTGGAATAGCCTCCCATCATAGGTGGTAGAGGCTAATACAGTAGAGCAATTTAAATATGCTTGGGATAGACATAAGGATATCCTTAAAAAGAAATAAGGACTAAATAGGGTTGGAGATTACCGTAGGTCAGCGGTTCCCAAAGTGTGCACCGCGACTCCTAGGGGTGCTGCAGCGCTGTCAAAGGGGTGCCGTGGCCAGGAAGAAAAGGAAAAAAAAAAACTTTGCAATCCGGCGCTTCTCACTAAAGGTCATCACGTCCGTCATATTCAGTGATTTTTCTATGTTTATGTTATAATCTGTTTGCCGTTGTGTGTAAGACACATCGCAAATCTGAGATTTTGTTTCTGTGCACATGTCATTTAAATAAGCAGCAAGGGGTGGAGGCCTGACTTCCCATGCAAATGTCCTTGCTCTTAATACTTGCTCTGTTGTGGCATTACAAATTACTTTCAGTAGGCAAAATTCCAAGCCACATGAGATAAACCAAGAATATAGTTTAGCATAAATGACATAAAGGTGGAAAAGGAAAAGTCTGCTCTGAAACATAATTATAAGGCTTTATTCTCGTATTCTTCAAAATACATTAATGTTGGACAATCCAGCAAACTTATATAAGTGTAATGAATGTAGCTTGAATAATACATAAATTACTATTCATATCACCCATGTAAGGGAGTCTTAACTCCAAACAATAATAAGAAAGCCATATTCAATGACATCACTTACATTGGACTTGAAGAACAACTACTAGCTAAGGTCTGTTGATCAGTGCTTCTTAGCAATCAGCAAATTGCTATTAAAGATGCACGGGTTCGGTTTCCCGAGCTCACCTGAACACCGGAGATCCAAGTACCAAGCCGAGCCGGCTCAGTACTTTCGTGCCCTCGGAACTTAAAATGAGGCAAAACGTAATTGTTGCATCGTTTGATCTCAGGAGTTTTGGTTTCTATAAGTACCGCTCTCCGGCGCCATTTCACAGAGAGATACAGAAGGGGTAGCAGAGTTCTTGGCAATCTCCAGTGTAGTTGGGTAGCATCATTAATGAAAGCGGAGGGGTGGCAATGTTCTTAAAAGTCTCCAGTGACATTGTACTGTGCCATAGCTCAAACAAGCTGATTGTTTGAGTAAAACAGGGAATGTAATGGAATTCCCCCCTCTGTAATGCTCTAACACAATATTGGTGTCGTTAGCAGAACTCGGATATAGTCTGGAGAGTCCAAGCAGGATAAGCCATGTTGCAATGACATGCGTTAGTTTTTCAAACAGGTTGTCATTGGTATGCCACTTGGTAAAACAGGTGATACACCGTCTGCCTCTGAAAGATCTGGGGGTAAATGTATTATGATCCGATTTCTTCAACTTGCCGGAAATCGGTGACTTTGCAGCTAAAATTTAAAGCGGCGATGGCTTGTAAAGGCAAGTTTTCCGGCGAGTTGAAAAAATCGGATCATAATACATTTACCCCCTGGAGTTGTTTGTTAGATGCTCTTTAGTTTGCCCAGTTACGCTTCTCCACATATCTGTGGTTAAGAGTACAGTGGGTAGAATTGCATTTTGTAGCCCAATCATTTTCTTTTTTTGTAACCTCCTGGTACACGTCAGGAATGGCTTGTCTAGTAAAATGGTGTTGTGATGGAATTTGGTAACCAGGACACAGGACCTCAATTAACTGTCTAAAACCTGCTGCATTAATGGTGGATATTGGATGCAGATCTAATACTAGTCGTCATGGCGCCTGTGATCCACTGTGCGACATGGTGACAGCTGTCATACTTGCTTCCTCTTGCAAAGGATTGTTTAACACTCAATTGTTGTAAACTACTAGTAGTCTTCTTCTTGGTCTACTTCTGGGATGCAGATCCACTCCCAGCAGCAGCAGCAGCAGCACTGGGCCTAACGCTCAAGGATCCTTCTGAGGAATCCTGGATAGGGGAGGATTCATTTAGCCTTAGCAACTTGGATGCAGGACTAATTCCGATCACTAGTGAGAATATTGATGATGAAGGTGTTGGCGATGTAGATTGCAGGTGCTGATATCTAGCTGAGAGATGGGAGTTAGCTGATGCTGGACTGCTTGTTGTTATTTTTTTTTTTTAGCATAAGTTTCTGATTTTCCCAAAAGCTTCCCATGAAAACTCTTCAAATGGCTTAAAATGCGAGAGGTTCCTAGATGATTAAGGTAGCTACCTCTACTGATTGTGGCTTTACAGACGGTACAAATGGCTCGACAACTGTTGACAGGATTTGGGTAAAAATAATTCTACACATAAGAGGTGGATTTTTTTGGTCTTATGCCCAGGCATGACAATGGCCTTCTTCTTATCACTGGCAAGAACTGCTTCCACTGGGTCATGACTTGCCACTGTAGAGTTCATTGCCTATAGCAACCAATCAGATTCTAGCTTTCATTTATTTAGTGCATGTTTCAAAATGATAGCTAGAATCTGGTTGGTATGGGCAATATCTCCACTTTGTCAAACCCGCAGTTTAGTAAATATAACTAGAGGTGGAGAGAAGGTGGATGCACTAAGGCAGTGGTCAGGGAACAGGGGTAAATTACCCCAAATGGGGTAAAAATGAAATTCCTGGGGGTAATGCTGCCGATTCACTTGCTGTCAGTTGGATTGTAGACCCCTTTAAATGTGAAGTTGCTGTTGTACCAGAAGAGCCTCAAGGGTTGTCAGAGGCACTTCTTGAGCTTCGATGTAATAATGAAGCACGTATTGCATTTGAAAACAAAGCAGATCTATCATATTTTTGGATGTCAACAGCTGCAAAGGCATCAAAATTGCACATGAGGGGGCAGTCAAAAAGTTGCTGCTTTTTGCAACAACCCGCAACAAGGATTTTCCACTTTAACGAACTTAAAAACAAAGCAGAGAAATCAATTGGACACTGAAAACTGTATCCAAATTGCTCTGACATCAAAATGCCCCATTATTGATGCTCTCGTATCAGAAATGAAGCAACATCATTTCTCCAAAACCTGAAGTTTTGAAGTTGAAGCTTTGAAAGAAATTTTGAATAGATTCAATAAAATTTTGAATTCCAATAATTATTAATATATGATTTCCTTCCTTTCAAATCAAGGGGGTAGTGTCGGCGTATGTAAATATATTTTGGGGTAAAAAGTAAAAAAGTTCCCTGACCCCTGCACTAAGGCAACTAAGATGTACGAGCTGCTGGGTGAGAGGGAGCTAACCACACTCCTAAAATTGCTATGGAAAGAGGGGGATGTCACCTTGCGCTCAAGTACATTAATGAGTAGTAACCAGTGTAAACTGGGGGTAAATGTGATAGGTGGGTAAGTATGAGTGAGCAAAAAATAAATAATACAGAGGGTTATGCAGTAGTGACAGTATTATACGATAATGAACAGTAATACAGTATTATACAATGTAGGACAGTAATATGTGCTATTACTGAGCAAATAAAGTTTGTTATGATGGTATTGGTAACGTGCCGATAGGCAGACAGAAGTCCGCAGTACAGCAGTCTGCAGTGTCTCTAATGTAGTAACCTTGGATGCACAATAGGAACTGTGTTCAGAGAGGTGCTGAATATATGTCTTTCAGGTGCGATATTTGAATGCAATTACCTTCAGATGGTAGTGAGTGCGCTTCCAACTACCATCAAGACGGGTGCCTTGGATCTTATATGAGGTCCCGAATGATGTTTGTAGACGCTGCGTTCGGTGTAGCTGGTCTGCAGGTGGACGTATCCAAGTGAGGTGGTTTGGATCAGACGGGCGATGGTGTTTTGATCGGGCTGCGTTTTAGTCGGCGCTGTGAGATCTCCCCACTGTTGAGCGCTATGTACCGCGCATGCGAGGAAGATGAAGCTCGGAGAAATAAAAAGCTACATGGTGGAGTGCTGCTAAATGGTTTATTTGAACGAAAAATAACCACACTTACATATAGGTGATGGTTATACAGCAATATCCAGCAATGGGTATGCAGAAGATGTGTATACTCTCCGACGAGTTTCGTCCGTTCACAGACTTTTTTAACTGCAAATCTTTAAATGCTCTGGGAAATCCCATTTCTTTATTAGAGCTTACTCTGCTCGCACCTATACTATCCACATGAATGCACCTTCACAACTGTCCCAATCTCCACTTTGAGGCACAAATGCTCCACTTGTTTTAATTGTGCCCTCTTTAAATTAGAAATTAAGCTCTCTGAGTATGAACTTCTCTACTCTTTTTTTATTTATGTCTGTATTTATTGTGTCTACCTTGTAGGCCCCTGTTTTATATGTCCTGTTTTCCCCAGTGTCTGGCAGTGTGGCACCTTAAAAATCATTGATAATAATAATATGAACCAATTCAAAAGCCCCTCAATGTGATCAGTATGGTGAAGTGACGGGGCGGAAAATTAAGCTGTCGCCTTGTGGACTTGAGTGAAAACCTCCGGGCCTTATCGCACAGGACAGTCACATGACCACTATAGTAGAACAGCAACCAGGACTCTCTCTACTCTCTCTCGTGTCTACATTTTCTTTGTCAGCTTCCTATGTACTTCTGTCTGTATGATTTATTGTACCCACTGTCAAGCACTGCAGGGTTCTGTGCACCTTACAATTAAAGGATGATCATGTTCATAGAGGGAACACAATGTAAACAAGTCATTTCATAGGCTGAGTTAATAATATAAAGCAAACCCCAAAGAAAACTGCACAAAGGAATACAATGTAATATCCTCAAATCTGAATCCTAGTCATGTTAAATGGAATAACTTTGTTGTATTCCTTTTTATCATAATTGGGTAAATGATGAGAATATTATTGTGACTGAATCACTATTAAATAACTTTTGGTAAAAATGTATTTAAAGGAAATAGCGCAGGACGCATATTTATGTAATTGCATATGCACTTATTCTTTAGTGTAAGATAGGAAGTCGCTATCTCTGAGACCAGGGGAGAAAAATTTGTCTCTGTTTAACCTTACTAAAGGATATGCCTTATTTCTGATGCATATATCCGATACAATAGGCCTTTGTGGATGGAGGTCTTGTGTGTATTGGGATGTATTTAGTATGGAAGTGTCTTTGTTTAGGATTTGTAAAGTTGCTTGTGGAAACCTGCAATTAGGACATGTGCAAGGAAGTCTGATAGCAGAAAGTGCTAACGAAGTTTTGTGATGAAGTGTCATGCCTGCTCTGACCAAAGACCTCATCAGGGGGTCGTTACTGTGGCCTTTGGCAGAGTGAATTTCATAGATAAGTGTAAATTTTGTTAGCCTTGAAAGGCATGTAAATTTCAGTTTAAATAGAGTATATCCTGTTTGTAAAAATAGACTATTTCTGAACTGTATAAAAGAGGTGCTCTGTGAGCATATAGTTGTTCTTCTGAATTGTCATCTGACCTGATCATACTGGGACCTTCCACCAGTATGTGTGAGCAATAAACATCTTGCTTCAAAGACCTGCTTGGAATCCTCTTCAATATTGCTGTTTTCCTGTGATCTACAGATTAGACCCTAAAATCTAATCCGTTCTCCGGCTGTCTCTGCGGTTTGGACCCAAGCTATTCCAGTGCCCAAGCTCTGCGCTACCCAGCAGCCCTGGTTAGTGTGATAGGCCAGGGGGGATCCATTCACAGCAACCCGGATCCATAGTAAGAGGTCCGGAGTTACCAGCCAGGTACACCAGCAAGGAGACACGCTAGCAGCATCAGTGACCCAGAAGGAATGTGATTCTGAGTGCATAGAAGGAGCTCAGTGGTGGCAGCAGGCCCCTCCCACTGCGGCAGGAGGGGCGTATTCGAAATAACGAAAGGGAACGGTGGCAAAGTAAGCCCAGCCGGTTTCTCACAACAACAGACAGGGTGGCATAGGCGGTCCATCCTGTCACAATTATCTCAACATTTTATAAATGGCTAACATATATTTAGTTAGTTTTCATTGAACAATTTCCTTTATGTTCTCCTATATACATTATTTGTTCATAATCATATATGTGTGTGTGTGCAAAGTACTTCTCAGCTCTTGGTGCACAAATGTGTACTTTGTCACGTAATAAATGTCCACCAAACAACAGCTCTTGAAAGCATGTATTGGATTTTTATCCAGAAGGTTGGAAATGGAGGTTTTCAGGATGAGGTTTTGTCTTTTTGTACATTGGAACAACATGTCTAAAACACACTTGGTCGCAACACTGAGTGGCAGTGAAATAACATGGTACA
Source organism: Mixophyes fleayi (assembly GCF_038048845.1). Lineage (NCBI taxonomy): Eukaryota > Metazoa > Chordata > Amphibia > Anura > Limnodynastidae > Mixophyes > Mixophyes fleayi. The sequence continues at coordinate 248,374,694 of NC_134403.1, read as the reverse complement.
TCAAAAATGTAGGGTACATGTATATTTGGCAACAGAAAACACAGCTGAGATCACTACAACACATGAGTGTGTAAGTCTGATTATTCAAACAAATATCCAAGAGTAAAAAAAATTATTTGAAGTTTTATTGCATTTAATGTTATCAAACTAAAGATTATACAGATGTCATTAGGAATATAACATTTGCAATGTAGTGTATGCTATGCAAATCTCATCTAGTTATTATTTTAGGATCAAGAGATTGCCACCTTAGAGCAAAAGATCAAGAAATTGCAATGGCAGAAGACAGGTGATATAACGGTTTGATAATATGTGTTAACTCAAAGCAACATATGAAATCACCGACAAGCCTCCACTTCCTCCACTTTACAGATCATTCAGTAGAGGATAAACATGTTCAGGAACTAGAAAAAAGATGTCAGGAACTACAGAAAAGGGTATCTGACATGGAGGTAAGTGTTTGGATACTACCTTAACCTCCTCTAGGCAGTGTACACAAGCAGCATGGCTCTGTGCATGTAGTATATATATTAAGTGAAATTAGTCTTGAACAAAGCGCTTTTTATGTGTAGAGTACTGACTAATATCTTACGTTGCGTATTGAATTGTTAACATTACTTGACAGCAACTCATTCTGTGTGCAAAATCTAGAATTCATTATCTTACCGCCTGTACTCTCACATTCTTAGCATTTTCTCTCTGACTATGGACTTCTCTGGGTTGGAGACGAAAATTCATCTGATGCTTCAAAGCAGGAGACCCACAGCAGCAGTTCAGGTGATTAGAATAATACAGCCCTCTGTAAGTTCCGGACCAATAAAACAAAACAATAGAACATAATATATATAATAAAATAATTTTAAAGATAAATACTAAAACAATAGATACATGGTTTTTGTTCTATGTCTATAGGCCAATCTTTCCACCTAGACTTTGACTTGATCTTGGAGAACTTGCGGGACTTGAATGTGCTTGGAGGAGAAGGTGAATCACATATAGAGTATAAAGAAAGGACAGCACGTCTGAGACCTCCCGAACCTGTCCCACTCACATTCTATAATAATGGGATCATCATGTTTCAGGGGCCATTTCGGTCCTACCAAGAGGCATCAACACAGGTAAGCAAAGTGAGTGGAGATGAAGGGAGTCTAAAAAGAGGGAATAAGCATAATTAGGGCTGTTTGTTTTTGTGTTGCAGCAATGCCTTAGGGACATCATGGATGGATATTTCCCTTCTGAATTGCAGACACGCTTTCCTGATGGAGTAACATTTCAGGTGATTGGGTTTGGAGGCAAACTGATTCTGAGGATTAAAGGGGATCTCCACCCTATATTTTTTCTTTTGTCTTTGAAAACATGTTGTATTTGTACTTAACTCCTGTAAGCAGAGGCAAACGCAGAATTTGTAGAGGGGGATTTCCACACCACGCCGCCAGTGGGCGTGACTAGCATGCATGGGGGCGTGGCTATAATTTTAGACAGTGCTTGGCTGCTCTCCAACTCTTCCTATCCCTCCCCATAATATACATGGGCAATGCTGTGTGCACTACCCCCCCCCCCCCCCTTCCCCCATCGGTTTGCTTATGGTAAGGTGAGCACTTTTATGTTCACCATAGTGATTTTCTGCTAAATCCCATTGCTTACAGATTAGTTGCCAGAGTTAGAAAGGTAAAAAGTTACACTACAAAAGTTATCGAATACTAAAAATGTTTTTTTGAAAAAATGGTGGAGATAGTAGAAATCTCTGGCAGAGAAACTTACAGAAATGCCCTTGGGCCACCTAAGATAAAAACAAAAATATTTCAGATATGAAGTCAGAATACTAATTATTAAAGCTGCACTACCAATTAGGTCGGTGAACATACAAGTTTGCCACTTTAAAATCGCTGCAGGGGAAGGGGTGGGTGAGTGAGTAAGACCAATCGGAAGCTGCAATCTCAGTATCTCTGATGCTTTTAATGCTCTACCCCAGCATTGCAAAGTTGCACAGCTTCACCCAGGTAATGGCACACTGGGTAGGGTGATTTTTTTTTCACCCAACCTAGGAGAGCAACTTTAAGGCATCTTAAAAACTTTACATTTTAAATTGCAACAGAATATATGACCTCTATGCAGGGCCGGTGCTAGGGTCCATGGCGCCCTAGGCATTTTTACAAAATCGGCGCCTCCCCCCCTCCCCTGCAAAAATCGGCGCGGCCCCCCCCTCACCCCGTCTTTCCTTACCTTGTCTCACCACCGCCGCCTCTCTGCTCTGTCTCCTCCCCTCCACTCAAGTGAGTGGAGGGGAGGAGACGGAGCAGAGAGGCGGCGGTGGTGAGCAATAGCCTCTTCCCCCCTCCCCGTGCATCTGAATGCTGTGCGGCGGCCGTGACAGGTATGGTCAGCGGTCGCCGCACAGTTTTAAAGTAATTTACCATTCTGTGGCGCCCTCCAGAGCCCGGCGCCCTAGGCAAGTGCCTAACCTTGCCTAATGGGAGCGCCGGGCCTGCCTCTATGTTTCAACAAGTAAGACATAACTTTATGAGAGTTTATTTTTTCTGGGCCACTACGGAAGCAGTCTTAACACTTTTTCATGTAAAAAAAATGCTCGCTAGAGGCCTATCCTAACTACTATATAAATAATGTAGCTAAGTGATGTCCAGCTTGATTGTTTTTTAAGGACATGAATTATTATAAGGAGGAGGAAAGGAAGTGGACCCTGGACTGTCTGTTTTGTATCCCTTATCTAGCCTCCTGTTGCTGTACAGTGTGGCACAATATGTAAAAAAAAAAAAAAGGGTAGATTCGATTTTCGGGATTTCCTTTCTCTACTTTTTTTTGGGTCCTGATATTGAGAGTTTACTTGGTGTGAACTGTTAGGACACAGCTGAAATCAAAGCCCAAGTTTAGCCATCAAACTAACAAACAACAGACATTTCAGCTTGGCAGTGCAGCTGCATGTCTCCAGAACATGAGCTGTGGTAGTGATGCCTTGGTTACTTAGAAAGATGGTTGTAATATATAGATTTTTAGGCAACAATAGCTTTGGGAGGGACTTTGGGTTCGGTACACAACCCCACCTGGCACCAAGGGAGCAAGCATTAGGGTGTGGGCCACTTCACTGATAAAAACCCCAACTTATTTGGCTCTGTAACACACAGCCTTTGAAATATATTAATTTCAAATTGAGGATTGACTTGCTCTTTAAGCATTTCTACATTTGCAAACTGCAGGGAATGACAGGTCCCTGTTCACATACATTATAATGCTGTTCTACTACGTGGCATTAAGATAAATTACTTTGTACTCCATAGTAACGGATAAGAGGAGCCTATGGAACCATTGTTTCATCACTGGTCCCTTATGTAAAAAGTTGCAATGAACATTGTGTTACATATTATTCCTTCCAGGTTACAGATATGCGTACTGTGGTATTCCATGAGCGAAGGCCATGGGATGAGTTCCCTGGTCCTGGTCAAAGTGTTGGAGGAGCAGAAGGTAGCTTAAGAGAGACCAGCAACATGACAGGTATGCACATCCTTACTATGAATAAAAATTGTAAATGTATAAGGAGAGCACAAAACCTGCTCTTTTTGGAGTGCTTTGTATTAGTTATTGCCCTTCTCAGCAGACAAGTAAAGGCCACAATTTTAGGAGGTGCCCATGTACTGTAGTGGTATGTTTAAGGTCAATTGGTAAGTAATATGTTAATACTTGTACAATAAAATAAAGTGTCACTATCTCGGATCACAGTGTGCTTATACCTTGTAAACTGAAAGATACTGTACAATTGCAAAAGCGACACACTTCCTAGTGTGTTCTAGATAATGTAGGCACTAGTAATCAGGGGCGAATCTAGAAAATAGTTTTACCTGGGGCGATTTGGGGGTAATTGCTATTATTGTTGTTATTCTAGTGGTAATAGGTTAATTTATTTTATCTTTTTATAAGGGAAATATGCTTGTCAGTATATATTTGTATACATAGGTGTTCAGTACAAACATAACATACATAAGATACAGCTGTATCCACTATTTGGGATTCAATTAGGTGCAAGTTACCTCGCACAT